>NW_021318815.1:640770-775155 GCF_001605985.2 Dendrobium catenatum | reverse complement strand
ATTTAATTTAAAATAAAAAATAATATTTAATATAAAATAAAAATTAACTAAATAATTAATTTTAAAATGAAAATTAATTAAATTGTTAATATAAGTTTTAATAATTTTTTTTAAATCATTTAAATAGTAAAAATTTTATTCATTTTATTAAATTTTTAATAGCCGCCGGAAAGGTGAAAAAGACGCCGGAAAATTCCGTGGAGAAAAACGGTCGAAAATGCGCCGGAAAGCCATCGGAAATGTGACCGTCGGAAAGCCGCCGGAAAATTCCGCCGGAAATCAGTGATTTTCCTGTAGTGAATATTATGGTTTGATGTTATCCTCTACTAATTCATGTGATACACTAATTGGGTGTTATATAGAGACGATTACTGTATTGATATGCAAAGAGTGACGACTCTCATTACTTAGTCCGGAAATGTGACCGTCGGAAAGCCGCCGGAAAATTCCGCCGGAAATCAGTGATTTTCCTGTAGTGAATATTATGGTTTGATGTTATCCTCTACTAATTCATGTGATACACTAATTGGGTGTTATATAGAGACGATTACTGTATTGATATGCAAAGAGTGACGACTCTCATTACTTAGTCAATGGTTTACCAACACTGATACAATATTAAATGACACTGTGATAGCCAGAATTCTTACTTATTGACATAAATATTATTGGGGCATTATTTATATTACTGCATAAATTTATTATTAATATTGTTATTAATTTATTGATACAAAATGCATGATATATACATTGAACATGTAATATGGTATATATTGAGAATGTCATTAAAATACTAATTTAATATTGATATGTAATAACATGATAGTATGTATACACTCCTATATTATATTATTATATTGATTTGATTTTGACAGTCTTTATAGATGATTTGATTTTATCATTTTATATAATTTCTCTACTAATTTCATTATTTATATGATGATTGTTTTAGTAATTTGATGCAATAAAAAATTTGGGAGAGGGCCCCAAATTTTTTATCACAAAAACAAACTCTTTCTAGGAACAAAATAAAGTCAAAAAATGTTTAAAAGAACACAAATACTATAAAACACAACTTTATATAATAAAATGACTTACAAATAAAGGCTCTTACACTCGAACCCTAATAAATAGATACCCTAAAGTTGCTTACTTTGAGAAGAGGGATACAGGTGGGGTGTAAACTTGCGGAGAGATGAAAGAGTTTAGAAGCCGAGAAGAAGGATGAAAAGAGCTCGCAAGATTTCCCAGAGGAAAGGAGAAGAAGAAGTGGACAAAGGTCGCAAGCTTTTCCAACAAAACCCGCAGGTTTACATTTCCAAAAAACATTCACATAACATACTAAAACAACCATAAATAACTCCTATTTATAGGCACGAAAGGGGAATACAAACAGCCCCAAAAACCCTTCAAATACATAATTTAAATGAGGAAATGAAAAGCCAACAGCCACCATTCAGCAACCCAAAATTGCATAGGAAACAGAGCTTCAAATCCACGGGAAAATGCCCCCCAACATTCACGGGAAAGCAGAACAGGCGGAACCCAAGCAGGGAACCGAGGAGCCCAGCCGCAGGAACCAAAGGGGAAGGCACGGGATTCTTCCCAGCATAGGAAACCAGCAGCCGGTCATGGAACCAAGGAGGTAAATGCACTGGAACAGCCCTAGCACAGGAAACCGAAGAGCCAACCACAAAAACCAAGGAGCCAAAAGCACGAAAATCCAAGAGCCATCCACAGGAAATGAATAGACAAGGGGGGGAGGAGAATAAACAAGAACAAAGAAATAATGAGCTAATTTTTAGCTCCATAAATGAACTAAAAACCAGCTCATAATGAGCTAACCTTCCGGCCACTTGACATTAATGAGCTAGAGAAGTCAAAAATCAAATTTTTGGGTTTGATTTGACCCCCCCTGTCTACATCATAATTTGACACTTGTAATGATTTACTGTCGTTTGTATCATATAAATTTATTATTTATGTACTAATTTAATGATCAAAACTACTATGATTTGATTGTTTACATGTATATTGTTCATTTATCGTACTTTGAGTTCAGTTGTAGGATTTGATTTCCTTGTGGAGTTTTTTGCTCATTATATGTGATTATATATTTTTAGGTCAATGTAAGGGAGCAAGAGTGTGATATTGATCATGATCTTTCATATTTAGATTCATTTTCTTCTATTTTAGTTATTTTTTATATTCAGGACAGAGTAGTTGTGAAATGAATTTATAGATCCTAATAAGTAAAATATATAATTTTTTAGAAGTGAGTACATATGTATATATTATTATTTTGATCAATAGTTTTATTTTCACTTATATTTATATTGATAAAAGAAATTAGATAGCTCTCGTTGTTGTTGTTGTTGTTGTTGTGTGTGTGTGTGTATGATTTAATGAAAATAAAATTGATATGTTAGGGAGGAATGATCAAATGGGGTATATTTTTGAAAAAAAAAATTATGCTCATATTTTTGAAAATTTTGGGTATTATAAAAATCCATGTAATCAAACTATCTTGTGAAGAAAATCCATGTAATAAATGCTTGAATTCATACATATGTATGTGTGTGTATAAAGTGAGGTGTCAGGTGTCATGTGAGAGAAGAAAGATAAAGTTAGGTTTTGGTCATTTTGTCAATTGCTTCAATTATGAAAAGTTTTCTAAACATAATAAAAATAACTTAAATCTCATTTTTTGTTTTCAATTATTTTGAGTTTGATGAATTAAATTTCCCTTAAATTATTTAAAATAAATTTTTCGTGATTTCTCGCACTTTTATCGTGTAACTTTTCATATATGATATATATGAATTTTATGGACATTTTGATAGTAATATTATTAAATTTCACCAGTTAAAGTGAAATTTATGATTTTTTTAAGGTATAGATTAGTATGCATATCTTCTTGTATTTATATATTTAAGCATTTCACGCTGTATTTAATATATAAAGTGAGATTGATATAAAATAAATTTGACATTTATATACAAGAAAGGAAGGCTATATATGGGTTGGTTGTTAAAATATAATACCCTAAGCAAAAGAGTGAGCCGACGAGCATTCCTTTAAATATAGTTTGGAGTGTTATCCCGGTTATAGCATGTAACTAATGACTGATCGTGCCGACGGTCAAAGAGTGATAACTCCATATTAATGTTGAATGTGGATTTGTTGTTACACTTTGTCCATCACGTGTATCCTGATCAATAAGATCCATCTGTCCACTGATATAATTCTTTATCCTAATTAATTAACACACAAACTTAACATACATGCATGTGCTTATCAATTAATTAATTACAAAAATGAAAATCTATACTACTCAACTTCTATCCCACTCATAATCAATTCATATAGCGCTTATTGCAATTCAATTCATCCAATAACTGCTATGATATCAAATTTCTCACTCTCCAAGATTTAAATTGAAAGAAGTATCTAATTTATCTTTTAAATCATCTATCAGAGCTTCTATAACATGTCAATATAAATTAATATGTCCAGCGAAAAGTAATTAAATATCATACACATTAAAATATTTTACTATATTTATTTACCAAAATCACATTTACAATAACGAGGAGATCACTAATAATTATTAATCTATCAATAACTCCTAACTATAAAAGAAAACAATTTTGAAAAAACTTTAAATTTTTAAAAACTGAGATAGACAATGTGATTTGCCTCTATCCAATCAACTTTGAGAACTGGGTTGATGATTAAAAGCAACCCGAAGCAGCTCAAATCCTCTTATTTCCTCTCCAAAATTCTCCTTTCTTTCTCTCCCTAGGCTGCCAAAATGAATCGAGTGGAGTGAATAATGTAAAATTGATATTTTAAGTGAAGAAAATGGCCCAACGCCTAGACCCACTATTAAGGAGAACCTGCACAGTGAAGGGTCAAATTCAAAATCATTGAAAACCAAAATAAGATGTGTTACTTACTACGATCAGAAGACATTTCCTAATTGAATCAACAGACAAAAATGATCAAAACCTAGCTTTCTCTCTCTTCCCTTTCTCTTATTCCTCTCACTTTTCCTCTCTTCTTCCACAGCAAGCCAGTCGAAATGGGGAAGCGAAATGGTTGGGGTGACTTAAGTGTTTAGGACTTTAGAATAAAAAATGTATAAAAATATTATTAGTGGTCTAACACAGGAGTGCTTCAACCCATCACTACAGTTCTGCATGTTGAATCCTTAATTATTGGAGAACATTGCATCTAATGTCATGACTGAGATTTTTTGTGCCCCTATGATCTCAAGCCTAGTGCCCTAGCGCTACCAAGCGTAGCACCGAAGCGCTCTAGTTCAAATAGAAATTCAAAATTTTATTTTAAAATACTTTTTTTATATTTTCGAGTTATTACACATAACACTCTATCAAATGACCTATATTGATTTCTTCAATCATAGATCATTTCTTCAGCATTCAAATATCTTAATGATATCATATTTAAGTGATATCGGGCTCGTTGAATTCTTGTTGTCAAGACACTCAATTTGACAATAATTATGCCAATTTTGAAGATGATTTGATCCTTCAATTAATGCCTTAAAAATTTTAATTATGCTTGATGTGAATGATATTGACTCATTCGGATTCGGATTGCACCACTTTTGATATTCTTAGGATCATCTTGTTGAGATGTCAATTTAACTATAAATTTATTGAAATTGGTGATCAAATGATTTTGAATTTTAATTCAGAAGTTTATAATTCAAATGTCTCAAATTTCATGTTCTATCAAGACATAGGTGACCTATTAATTCATAAATCAAAATTCTACTTTTTACTTAAATATAATAAAAAAAAAAACAAATCAATCTTAGAAGCTCATGATGGAAATCAGGCGAAATATCTCTCCGCCTGCATTATAGCCTTCTTTAATATTACACCTAACCCAGAACAAACTCGCACATAAACAACTATTTTTATTGCTCGTCAATTGACAGACTGACAATTATTGCTTAAAAAAGCTTCTATCTATCACAGAATCGTTTTTCACAAAAAACACGAGGCGAACTGAAAATTATGATAAAGACCGAAGGAATAAAGACTTTGGCGTAGACCTCACAAAAATAATTTAATATTTCTACCTTCACATGAACAGAATCATTATGATAAGGAATTTTTATTAAATCCAGTGAACGCACGCTCCTCTACGTTCGGTTTAGACAAAAAAGCGTCTGCACTGAATTTTTTGAAAAAACTCGGTACAACTCGGTACAGACGCTTTTTTTGTCTAAACCGAACGTAGAGGAGCGTACGTTCACTGGATGTAATAAAAGTTCTATTATAAGAGACTCTGTAAAAAGAATTTAAGACTTTTTTAATGTTTCACATTTGAGGATAATATTATACAATTTCATATACTATTATGAGGAGCCACCGGTTCTCTTCAAGTAAGCCACCATGGTTAGACCTGCAACAAGTGCAGCCCCAGCTGCAATTGCTTTATATGCAGCTTGCCATGCTTCTCCTCTTGAATGGTCAATGGCTACTGATTCCCCCATTTCTTTGCCAACGCTACGATGAGAATCAGAAAAGTCGAGATATAATCTCAGTCCCTGCAAGATTGAAATATAATGCTGTAAATGTTGTGGGCTATTTGAATAAAAACCTCGATAGATTGGTGTTTTTATGAAGGGGATAATAGTTGTAAAGAAAAAAATTATGTTAGGATGGCCGGATCTAAAATGCATCAAGTTTAGTTTTAAAATTCTTAGATTTATAATCAAATTAGTATAATTCAGGATGTTATATATAATACTAATATAAATTTAGATTCAGGATCTCTGAAGCTCATCTTGATGCATTTTGATCAGGATGTCCTATCATAATTTTTTTCCAGCTTTAAAAATTAACAACAACAACAACAACAACGAAGGCCGCCGTTTTATGTGACCAAACCATCTAAGGCGACTTTCTCTAATCTTATCTTCTACTGGAGCTACTCCAACCTTTTCACGTATATGCTCATTTCGTATCCTATCTCTAAGGGTAAAGCCACTCATCCACCTGAGCATCCTCATCTCTGTCACACTTAACTTAGTATTATGCTTCTCTTTTAATGGCCAACATTCGGCACCATAAAGCATTGCAGGCCTCACTACCATCTTATAGAATTTTCCCTTAAGTTTGAGGGGTACATTTCTATCACATAACAAGCCCGATGCATTCCTCCACTTCAATCATCCAACTTGAATTCTGTTGATAATATCCCCATCTATTTCACCATCACTTTGAACAATTGATCCAAGATATCTAAAACGTGTACTCTTATTAATGACTTGATCGCCCAAAGTCACAATCCCTTCAGTAGGTCTATTACTACTAAAATTACACTCCATATATTTCGTTTTAGATCTACTCAAGCGAAAATCTTTAGACTCTAAGGTTGACCTCCATAATTCAAGTTTACCTTCAACTCCCTCTCTAGTCTTATCAACAAGAAGAATATCATCAGCAAAAAGCATACACCAAGGTACATCCTCTTGCAAATGTCTAGTGAGAACATCCATGACTAAAGCAAATAGATATGGGCTTAAGGCTGATCCTTGATGTAACCCAACCGAAATAGGGAAATACTTGGTCAATCCACCTTGTGTTTGAACACAAGTAATAGCTCCTGCATACATATCTTTAATGATTTGAATATAAGCATTATTGACTCCTTTCTTTTCAAGAACTCTCCATAGCACTTCTCTTGGAACTTTATCATATGCTTTTTCTAAATCAATAAATATCATATGTAGATCCTCCTTATTTTCTCTATATTTCTCCATCAAACCTCTTAATAAATGTATGGCTTCCATAGTCGACCTACCCGGCATGAATCCAAATTGATTTTGAGAAACATTAGTATCACGCCGCAACCTATGCTCCATAACTCGCTCCCATAGTTTTAAAGTATGACACATTAACTTAATACCTCTATAATTCGCACAATCTTGTGCATCACCTTTATTCTTAAAAATAGGAATTAATACACTCATTCTCCACTCATCTGGCATCTTTTTAGTCTTCAAAATAGTATTAAAAAGTTTAGTAAGCCATGAAATTCCTTCATCTCCTAAGCATTTCCACACCTCTATTGGAATATCATCAGGTCCAACAGCTTTTCCACCCTTCATTTTCTTTAAAGCCTCTCTAACTTCAGTTTTACTAATACGCCGATAAAAACATAAATCTTTATTTTCATCTAGGGTGCTAAGGTCACTATAGTCAATCTTATTTTCACACTCTTCATTAAAAAGTTTAGCAAAATATCTCATCCACCTTTGTTGAATATCATCTTCTAAGAAAAGTATTTTTTGATCTTCATCCTTAATACACTTCACTTGAACTAAATCCTTACTACTCCTATCTCTTTGTTTGGCTAACTTATACATATATCTTTCTCCCTCCTTAGTATTTAATCTATTATATAAATCGCTAAAAGCTAATGTCTTTGCATCGCATATTGCTTTCTTAGCATCCTTACGAGCCATTTTATATATTTCTTAATTATCATAATTTTTAAAATTAAACCAATTTTTATAACAAATCTTCTTATTTTTAATCTTTTCTTGCACAATTGGATTCCACCACCAACTATTTTTACTATTAGGAGCTTTTCCCTTTGATACTCCAAGGACATCTTTTGCAATATTCTTAATATCACTAGCCACTTTTTCCCACATAATATTAGCATCCTCATGCACAGACAAAATCTTAAGATCTAAAATCTTATTTCCAAAAATATTTTTGTTAATATTCTTTAAATGCCCCCATTTAATTCTAGAAAATTGTTTTACTTTATTTTTTATTTTATGCCCTTTTATCTTAAAGTCCAAAACTAATAATCGATGTTGGGTACATAAACTTTCACTCGGAATAACTTTACAATCTTTGCAATCTAAACGGTTTAATTTTCTAATAAGAAAATAGTCAATCTGGGTTGTATTATATCCATTTTTATAAGTGATGAGATGCTCATTTCTTTTCTTAAATAAGGTATTAGCAATTGAAAAATCATAAGCTAAACAAAAATCTAATATGGTCTTGCCACCTTCATTCGTCGTTCCAAATCCATGGCCACCATGAATGCTTTTAAAATCATCTACCTCTCTACCAACATGTCCATTTAAATCTCCTCCAATAAAAACTCTTTCTTCAAGAGGTATATTTTGTATTAATTCTTCTAAGTCATTCCAAAAATTTAATTTAGAACTCATATCCAAACCTACTTGAGGAGCATAAGCACTTATAATATTAATAATCTTATCATCAACAACAATCTTTAAAGCTATAATTCTATCTCCAATTCTATTAATTTTTATAACATTATCCTTTAAACTCTTTTCTATAATAACACCTACACCATTTCTAGTACGACTCCTACCTGAATACCAAAGTTTAAATCCTAAACTATCAATTTCCTTAGCCTTATCTCCAACCCATTTAGTTTCCTGAATGCACAAAATATTTAACTTCCTATGAATCATAATATCTATTAATTCCATTAATTTTCCTGTAAGGGAACCTATATTCCAAGTTCCTATCCTAATTTTAGTTTCAAGGACTAGCTTCTTTGCCCACATCCGTCCTTGATGTGGGAACCCTTGCCTATTTAACACTGCACCCAGGCGCCGGTGCAGCGGCCCTTGCACACTTGTCACTGTATTCAGGCCATACAGCGCGTCGCTTCCAGGGGACGCCCTAGCATTAACACAATTTCTTAAAGGATTCATGTCATTATTGTTCGACAAGTTTTACGCTGGCTGTCGACTACCTAACGCAACCCTCCACTTTTCTCATCCAGGACTTGGGACCTGGCAACGGCAGTGTTAGCTTTAAAAATTAACAAACAAGATAAATAAATAAAATTTTACAAACAAGGAAAATAATGTATTATATCTGCAAACAACAATAATTAACAGTGGCATACATGATATATGCCACAATTTCGACTAAGGATTCATTTGGTACTGCTTTCTTACTGCTTTTTGAAGCGGTTTTCTAGTGCATAAATTTTATTTTTTGAAATAAAAAATTGTTTTAAGAATTAAGACGAAAGCTGTCCCAAACAAAACTTAAGATTTTGTTTGGAACAGCTTTTTTATTGATTCTTAAAACAATTTTCTAGTTAACTTTTATACTAGAAATATGTTTTAAGAAGCAGTAAGAAAGCCGTACCAAACAAAGTCTAAGTTTGTTGATCCCAGTGTTGCTATTGGAGAGTTTTTTTCATAAAACATGGGTACTTTTAATTTGTTATGAAGCATTCACATATAAATTTGATATTACTCCAAGAATAATAATTAAGTTTTTTGACAAACTATAACGATAATGTTCGGTTTTCAGAGAACAGGATTAATTGTTCTTATTTGCAAAGTGAACTTTTTATCTTGTTAATAAAGCTTTAAAACTAATGTTATTTGTACAGATAACATCACCCCAATCCTTTTCTTTTATCTAATTGAAAGCGACGGGACAAAAATAGTTCAGAACAAGTTATATATGGTACCTTCCAACCAGCGTGCCTAGCATGGTCCACAGCTGCGACAAGGTCACCGTCTGATGAGAGAACCACCTTGTCATGATCCTCGTCTTCATACTGTGTGGAAGACAGTGCAATCAACAATCATGCTTTAGAAAATTAATTTCACTAACGTAGCAAGGTTTTGATAAAGACGGATCCAGCAATTGCAGACTCAAAAAGGAAAATATATTAATGGTGGGGTTTGGATACTCTTCCATTTTCATGATTGGGGATGCGCAGTTGCCGCATCCCAGCCTTCTAGTTCACTTTAGGCGACGAAAATTAAGGCTTTGTTTTGGACGATTTTCTTATTACCTCTCAAAATAATTTTTTAGTATCAAAATTTAAATTTTTATATTAGAAAGCTGCTTTAAGAAGAAGTAAGAAAATTATTCCAAACAAAATCTAAGACTTTTTTTTTACTTCTTAAAATAGCTTTCTAATATAAAAATATTAATTTTTTATAAAAGTTGCTTTATGAAACAGTAACAAAGCTTAAATCCTATCACAGCCACTTAAAAGGGATTGGACAGCTGGGATGAAGCAACTGAACATGTTCAGCTACCATGATAATTGTAGAAGATCCGAACCCAATGCGAGGGTGTTACCAAAATTTGTGGTAGATGGTTCCTGTCGATGTCATCGCCTGCCTGCTGGAGGATGCAAGTGATAAGGTCTGTCATGCTCCGAGCATCTAAAATTGAAAGTTTAGGGTGAATTTTACAGATACAATATCGAACTTCTTGTAACGTGATTGTGCTATGAAGTGTTTAAATTGATTATGAAACAACATAAAAGCTTAAACACAACTTTCAAGCCTAGAAATTTCCTAGTTAGCATATCTTGTTTTAAGTAAAACTATATTTTAGTGCACGCAGAAAGGGAGGAGTTTCTTTGGTCAGGTTTCTGATCGAAGCCAAAAGGCATACCACAACTAAATCTGTGCATCCTGCCCCTTTTATCCTCTAGCTTAAAGAAAAATGCAGTGGGTACGCCTGGAAAAGGAAAAGCTGGAGAGCTACTGGTATCAGCCTCAGAAGCAAATTTTGTCGATGCTTCACTGGAGAGAAAGTATGGCAGACGATTTAGTATATATTTTGTAAAAATGATTGTCGGAAAAGTTTTGCGTGGAATGTTTTTACTGTAATTATAAGATGGAGCATCATACCTCCGCAATTCCTCATCCTCATCAGAAGTACCAATTGCCATAGCTGAATCCCAGAATTTCTGCATCATTGAAGTTGTACTTTCGTTCCCCAAGCCCCCAGCACTTTCAACCTTGATTAATGCAAATAAGAAGATCCACGTTACTTTCATGAAAAATGAATGGTAGCAGGCTCTACATTACAACAGTTCATTTCCTTGAAATCTTCTAGCAACTAGCCAGTCTTAAGTAGAATAACGTGGTCTTGAGCCGGAAAATTCCAATGACAGGCTTTGATTGAGTTCAACTGCTTTAATTTGGAAAGGACAAGCTACGATTTGGTTAAACCATCTCCAAGAATTAATCATTTCATAAATTGGATGAACCTTCTGGTTTTATCTTCTCTGAATGATTTAATAGTCATTCATTGCAACTCTGAGAGCAAAGAGGTTATCATTATCATCCTGTGGATCTAAGGCATCAAGGGAGTTGTTGAACACTAAACTCATCCCTGATCTTAGAAGATTTAGTTCATGATTGTGTCCCGATTGATGGGTTGTACTACCTATTGCGAAAATGTGCTGTCATTATTAGTTGGGATTTATTTAGAAAAGAGTTGATTGGCGCATCGTCAACTCGGAATTGCTTGTTGCTGGATTTGCAATTTTGCAAAAGGAACCCTTAGAAGATTCAAGGTATAGTATGAGGTAGAGTTGGATTAACTCTCAGTAATTTCCTGCAGTACTTCTAAAAGTAAATTCTCTAGTTTATAAATTAGATGATTACTGCTTCAAGAGCAACAAGAAATAATGGTGTAGCAACCAGAAAACATAACCTAAAATTAACAGGAAAACAGGGAGCAATAGAACATTAACTTCAAAATGAGAGTATATTTGTTGCGTCCTGAAAAATTTGCGGCGGTAGAGAGTGATATAGTTTAGCATGTTAGCTTTGTACGAAGATCCAACATGCAAACAGATAAATAAGTGAGTGAAGCATTCATAAGAGACACCAGAGTTTTTACGTGGGAACTCCTGAAAATGAAAAAAACCACGGGGCCTAGCCCAGTTTGAATGAATTCACTAGTGTTTTCAATTGATTGCAAATGAGGTCATTCCTTAGAAAAAAGGTCTTGGCTCGATGTAGCAAATATACATCACATAGAGTGCATTATATGCTGAGACTTGAAAGAATCACTCAAATTATATAGTAGAAATAAACAAATAAGTAGTTTTCACTAGCAATTGGAAATCAGAAAGCTGTGCAAAGATGATAGAAGCTTTCCTGAAAGCATTGAAAATTCAAAAATATGCAAGAGTGATTATATCTTCCTTTCATTCCAAATATCTAAATTGAGGGAAAATTATAAATACTCCATAGCCATCAAAGAAGGATGAGTAGTAGAAGGTGATGAAAAAAAAAAAAGAGTAGAAGGTGATGCAGAATGAGAGTGCTTCCATGAATTGGGTGGATCTTAAAGAACTTCAGATTTCACTACTAAGGTTGGATGATTGGCCTAAGATCATGAGAATTTAAACTACAATTTATAACCCTTTGTGTCACTTCGATAGTAGTTGTAGTTTGTTTTCCAATGTTATGCATGTGTTAATATGTCAAGATAATTATTGTGGTATGTGATATGATGTAATAGTCTTGTTGTATATTTCTTCATGTCATTTGTATCTTTCTTTATGTAACATGATTTGATCCATACTATATGTAGCGATAGACAAAATATTTAGGCATCTTAGATTAGAATGTAGTTGAGATTTTGCATTTTATCGCTTGGCTATGTAATGTACTATTGGGTTGACATGTTGTTTGTTTGTGATTATATATAGTAGAAGAGAGATTTTCTTCCTTTTTAAGCTCTAAAAAGTGCTACTTTGCTAGAACAAATTAAAATTCAAACGGAAATTGTAGATGGTATGTGAAGTCCTAAATGTAATCTTTATGTTCATGATATAATGTTAGTCTAAGAAAGTCGTATGTGCATGTTGGAGAACCATATGTACATGTATATACTTGGTGGAGCAAACCAAAAGCCCGCATACTCTGACATTTGTGTATGGCCTTAAATTCTTGGTTATATATATGGAAAAACATAGTTGTCTTGTCTATTTATTTTTTTGGGGTGAAATGAAAAACCATATGCACCAAAACATTGCATATAACAACAACAACATCAATCATTTATCCTACTATGTGGGATCAGCTACATGAATCTTTTTTCTCCATTGTGTCATAGTAAGATTTAAATTTTCATTTAAATATAATAAAGAAATGTCATTTCTAATATGTTCTAATCAAGTCTTTTTTAGATCTACCACTACCCTCCTTAACATATATAGGCCAAATCTAATACATCTAATCTCCTAACTGGGACATCAGAAGGCTGTTGTTTTATGTGACTAAACTATATAAGGCAACTCTCTCTAATCTTATCTGCCACTAGAGCTACTTCAATCTTTTCACGTATATGCTCGTTTTGTATACTGTCTCTAAGAGTAAAGCCACTCATCCACCTGAGCATCCTCATCTCTACAACACTTAACTTAATATTATGCTTCTCTTTTAATGGCCAACATTATGTACCATAAATCATTGCAGGTCTCACCACCATCTTATAGAATTTTCCCTTAAGTTTGAGTGGCACTTTTCTATCACACAACAAGCCCGATGCATTCTTCCACTTCAACCAACCAACTTGAAATGTGACAACCGGTTCTTCCGGCCGGTTCAACCGAACCGGCCGGCCCGCCCTTTTAAATACGCGAACAGAACAGTTCGCGGAACAGAACAGTTCACGCGAACAGGGAACGGGCGGACGACCGAGGGTTTCGTGGGAGAGCGAGGTAAGTTTCGTTTTCCAATTTTAGTGAATAATCTTCTTCGATGATAAGAATCTATCATTCATTTTCTTTCTCACAGTTAAAGAAGTGTTATTTTGGGAGAGATTGGAAGAACGAGAGAAACGGACGATAAGGATTAAGGGAAAGGTTTGTTAATTTCTTTTTGGAATTTCTCGTATAAATTCTCTTCCTTTACTTCATTCAAAGTGAATAATATGTTTCTTGAAGGATAGGGAAGAGATTGTAGCGAAGAAAAAGGAAATTGGAAGAGAAGGGATTTTGAGAGTTGAGAAATTCTCATTCGTAAGTGAAACTCTTTTTATATAAGTTTATTATGGGATTATAATTTTAAGTTTTACATGAAAGTTATTGTTCGAATTTTAGGGAATTAGAGAGTGAAAGATCAAGTTGTATGTGTTGATCCCGCGAGGATTCAACAAGAAGAGAAATTGATTCAAGAGAAGATCAAGCATCGAAGACCTGAAGAGTTCAAAGTGGGTAAATTATATTATTTTATGTTTTATTGATGATTTCAATTTTCTAAATAATTGATTAAAAATCTTATATTATTAAATGTTGAAGGCAAACGTTTATGATTTTACCGTCTTAAGAAATAATCTATATGTTATAAAGATTTAAAGGCTTATGGAAAAGGAAAAGAATTATTTATGAAAATGCATGTTAATTATGTTATATGAAATAGAAATAATAAAGATGAAAATGAGAAAAGAAAAGAAAAAGAGAATAAAGGAAAATGGTATTGAAAATAACATGAGTCACCCCCTTATAGTTACGGCTGGGGACGCCGTACTCGTGCACGAAAAAGGAAAAGGAAATTTCTATGGAAATGGGAAAAGGAAATCATATGGAAAAGGTAGTACCTTTGGGTACTTTGAGACGGTGCTCCTGTGCAAATCATATGGAAAAAGGAAATATAAATGAAATATTAAAGATAACAATTACTTCAAATTGATATAAATGAAAAATATCAAGAGAAGTATAAGTTAAGGAAATGAAAGAAGTACGATTAAGAATGATATAAAATATCTTAATTAATTAATTTTAATGATAAATTTACATAATTTCCCACTGAGTTTACTTAGTAAACTCAAACCACGAGTTTAAATGTTTCAGGTAATTCCTAAGAGAAGTAATGGCTGAAAGAGAAGAACATGTTTATAGAAGACGAGGTGCAAATGACAACAGGTAAAATAGATTTTTTTTGTGTTTAGTGGCTCTTCAGTTTATAGAAAAGTTTTGATGATGAGTTATTTTATACTTTTGGAAATGTACTATCGTCCGACTTTTCGTACCCGCCTCGTTAGATCAAGCATCTGGAACGGGTCGTGACATGAAATCTACTAATAATATTCCCATATACTTCACCGTCACTCTAAACAATAGACCCGAGATTTCTAAAACGTGTACTCTTATTAATGACTTGATCACTTAAAGTCACAAACCCCTCACTAGATCTATTGTACTAAAATTACACTTCATGTATTCAGTTTTAGATCCACTCAAATGAAAACCTTTAGACTCTTAGGTTGACCTCCATAATTCAAGTTTACCTTCAACTCCCTCTCTAGTCTCATCAACAAGAAGAATATCATCAGCAAAAAGCATACACTAGGGTACATCCTCTTGTAAATGTCTAGTAAGAATATGTGACAACCGGTTCATCCGGCCGGTTCAACTGAACCGGAGTTGAACTGGCAGGCCTACCCTATTAATATCACAAACATAATGGGGTACATGAAACTGAAGGCGTTCGCGAAACAGAGAGAGGGTGGACGATGGCTTCGTGCGGGAGAGCAAGGTAGGCTTCGCTTTTCCAATTTTAGCAAATGATTTCCTTCGAGGAAAAGAATTAACTATTCCTTTTCATTCTTATCATTAAGGAAGTGCTAAATTGGGAGAAGTTGCAATGAACGAGAGGAACGATCGAGAGGGAGAAAGAAGGAGGTTTGTAAAAAAAATTTCTTCCCTTTTTTGTATAAATTGTCTTAAGTTGTTTCATCTAAACCTAGATGAACTTTTCATAGAAGAAAAAGAAAGGAATTGAGGGCAAGGGGAAGGATTTTGGGAAAGGAAGAAGAATTTGGAGATTTCCATTTGTAAGTAATTTCTCCATAGAATAATTTTAGTTAAAATTTTTGTGATTAAACTTTTCTTATGAAAGTTATTGTATGAATTTAGGGTTTTAGGAAGGGAGATATCAAGTCGTAAGAGTTCATCCCACGAGGATTCAACAAGGAGGGAAATTGATTCGAGGTTATATCAAGCATTGAAGGTCTAAAAAGTTCAAAGTGGGTAATTATAATTATGAAATTCAATGTTTTGTATTATTCTTTCAATACGATAGAATATTTTGTATTATAATATTGCTTTCAATGTTTTATTTTTAAAGATTATCATGTGTGAAATGTTGAAAGATTAAATGCTTAAATAATTATAAATATTATTACAACAAAAAATGAAAGAATCAATTAACATGAATGAAATTATGAATATGAATAAAGGAGAATGTTATATAGTTCAGGTAAATGTATGTATTAAGGAAATATGCAAACAAAGAAATGACATATGCAATGAATAACAAATGTTCAAAATAAATGGAAAAGAAAGAAAAATGATATGTATGAAAACTACAGGAGTTCACCCCTTATGGTACTGGCTGGGAAGGCCGTACTCGTGCACGTAAAAAAGAAAAGGTCATGAAAATGGAAAATGAAATAATTAGAAAATATTGTACCTTTGAGTACATTGAGACGGTGCTCCTGTACAAACTAAATGAGAAAATGAAATATTAAAGTTTCAAAATGTTTTAAAATGTTTTAAAAGAAAATGACCAGTGATGTATAAATTACTTAATGAATGAAATAATGTTAAGAAATATCATGATGCATATTAAAGAACATTTATATTGATGGTTTTAATTATTATCCACTGAGTTTACGCTGTAAACTCAAACCCCTAAATTAATGTTTTAGGTAAATACCCAAAGAAGAAGTAATGACTGAAAGAGAAGAATTCATATATAGAAAACGACGTGCAAATGACAACAAGTAATTTAAAATTTGAGTTTTAATGGCTCTTCAGTACAAATAAGAAAGTGGTGTAATAATTTTTTTTTAAAGTCCGACTTTTAGTTTCTGCATCGTTAAATCGAGCATCCGGGCTGGGTCGTGACAGAATATTCTTGACTAAAGCAAAAAAGATATGGGCTTAAGGCTGATCCTTGATGTAATCCAACTGCAATAGGAAAATACTTGGTCAAACTACCTTGTGTTTGAACACATAACAGCTTACGTATTCATATCCCTAATGACTTGAATATATGCATTATTAACCCCTTTCTTTTCCACTCTCCGTAGCACTTCTTTTGGAACTTTATCATATGCTTTCTCTAAATCAATAAATATCATATGTAGATCCTCCTTATTCTCTTTATACTTCTCAATCAAACATCTCAATAAATGCATAGCTTCCATAGTAGACCTACCCGGCATAAAGCCAAATTGATTTTGAGAAACACTAGTATCACAACGTAGCCTATGACCCATAACTGTCTCCCATAGTTTTAAAGTACGACACATCAACTTAATTATGACGTAATTGCCTTGATTTGCATGCTCTTTATAAACAAAATGCTTTGTTCTAGGCTTCTTTCATTATGACATAATTGCCTTGAAAGCACATTTATTGAGCTTTTAAAGGACTAAATTTTCTGTAAGTCACTCTGAAATTAATCATAAGGTAAATGTTTTATTATAGAACTTGTATGGTGTATCTATAAACTACTAATTTCAAAGAAATCTTACTTGCTTCTTCTATCTTCCTGTTTCTGGGAGATATAGACAACAGTTTCGTTGTTTATTCTGTTCACAAAGGAGAACTCATTTTATGCTCAACAAGAGCCTAGCTAATGAACATTATATGCAAGCTTAATAAGTTCGCATAGTAGAAGAATATCGCTTTCATATTAAGGCTAGATACCAACAGAAAACTTGCATTATCTTGTTGCATAACACCGGTACGGTTGGGTTGGTTAGCTTCAACAGTTTACTCGCAAGTCTTAGTTCTTAATTTAAAAAAATCTAGCCTACCTTGCATTCATTCAAACCTTTTCGGTATGGTTTCCAAAAACATAGGTGGGGTTTAAATAGCTATGCTTCCCAAACATGATTGTAAGATGGTGCGTTGGGCTTCCTTAGCTTCCTTGAGGTTCAAGTTATAGATGCCATTAAGCATAGATTACATTCTTATCATAAGTCATTGTCTTGGATCTAGATTTTATGTTGGTGCCCTTAGTTGTGATGATGTAAGCAATTTGCTCTTAACTTTTTCCATCAATAGATACCATAACTTCAGACATAACATTCTAGCTTGCAGTCAGCATTCATTTTTGCCCTCTGCCATTTTAGTTTGTTGAAGGAAATAGGAGAAAAAACAATATTGCTCGGTGCTTACAATCTCCTTAAATCTGATATCAGCTTTAAAAAAACATGAAAGCATAATGAAAAAAGGGCAAAGCAAAAGAAACTTACAATGGAAACTGCGGCATGCGTAACATGAATTACGTCAATAACTGAAACGATATTTCCGTCTTTGCATAGCACAAACGGTATGTCAGATAAAGTGAAGCAACAGATAATATATAATCATTTGAGTATATTATTATCAGATTAACAACAAATAGATACCTCTATCAACAACGGGAAGATGCAGAAATTCCCCAACATGCATGATTTGAAGTGCATCAAGGATTGGCGTATCAATACTTCCACATTCAGGATTTGCAGTCATGACCTGAAAATATCAAAATACTAAATATTAATGCAGCTGCCAATTACTTTAAAAACGAGACAAATAAAATGACATATAAAAAGCCACGTTCAGCTTGATATGATAGTGTCAGCGAGTTCCTTTTTGCAGCATTTATTATATCATGCTTCCATATGCATCTAACAATGGCAATAAGAATCAGACATTGCACCTAATGATTGTGAATACTCCCAGTTATATCGGCAAAGCACAGACCATTCATCAAGGACGTTCATATTCCTACATTTGCCGATTGAAACTTCAGAATTTTCATTAATTACCCTTTAGCTTCTTTCTGAAAGTGTATATATCTACGAAGATGTGCTTGCCATACAAATTTACTCTCATTGGAACTGGAAAGGTTAAGGTTGAAATGATAAGATAAATTCTATGAACTTACCTTCTCCACTAAGGTTGAAGAGGGAGGAAGCTTTTTTGCAATGACACGCATCAAAACATCACTTGAGCTGGTTGAGCAAAGCAGAATAGACCATAAGATCGAAAAAAAAAAAATGGAAGAGCTTCTTCTTAGAGGAAACTATGACAGAAAGCATACGTCAATATTCCTTCAGGTTTGTTTCCAACAGTCACAATTGCTGAACTTGCTTCAAGCTCAAGCATCTTCTTTGTTGCCAATAAGACCGAATCAGTAGGTGAGACCATAGCAATCCTGATAAACACGTGAGTTCAAAGATAATTTTTAGGACTGTCAAAGATTTTTTTATACATAAAACAAACCAAGATACAAAAGGTCCAAACAGAAAACAATTTCGTATTAATGAAACTACATACTTTGGATAACCCTGTAAGATGGTGGACAAGCATGGCCTGAACATTTTCTCTCGAAGGGATTCAAGAAATGATTTTGGACCTACATAAAAACAAAACAAAAACATGACACAAGTAGCCGACTGCCAATAACAATCAATTCCTATCCAACCTACAGTAAAATTGAGGCGCTGTAGCCCCTTCCGCTGTCACAACCCTGCTTTTCAAGGGCTAAACACAGCAATTGGATATGGAAATGCAATTTTTGCAAGCACAGGAGGGCGAAAATGCATACAAAACAAAAAAAGCTTTAGTGGACAGCATCTTTTCTACGGCTCCTTGACTTTCAAATTGGTAAAATATAACGAAAGTAGAATTTAAAGACATTTCACAAAAAAGTAGCATAAGCTGGACAGCATGCATGTATTTGGCAACATATATAAATTAATCTACTACCATACTTGGAAATGATTTTCCCCACTGCTTCCCCAACCCTTCAACAGCAGCTGCAATCGCTTGCCCCTTTTCAGCAACCCTTTCCATCCGTGCAATGGCATCATAGAGACACTTCGCTATGTCAAGTAGAGCAACAACTTCACCGTTTTCTACAACAGGCAGATGCCTGAATTTTCCTGAAAATGGTTGATTTTGAACTGTGTAACTGGCAGGAAATAACACTTGGCTTGCCCAAATATTATTAGGTTCATTACAAACCTTGCAACATTTTCTGCAACGCTTCCACGGCCAGTGTGTCAGAAAGAACAAAAACAGGATTCGGAGTCATGACTTTAGACACTGGTGTTTTCTCAATGTTTACTTCATGAGCAATAACTCTAGTCGCTATATCCTTATATCCATGGAAAAAGCAGAAAATCTCATTAGCTGGAAGCCTGGAATGGCAAATTCCCCCAGTCCTACTGCACCTGCAAACTCCCCAACAAAAAAATAAAAAGCTGGTCCCTTACCTTATCTGTTAAAATTCCACAAAGCAAGGCATTTGGTTCAATCAACAATGCAGCATCTACCCTACGAGCAGCCATTCTTAGGCATACTTCTAGGATTGAACTACTTTCAGGCATCGTCAAAGCTTTAGACAATTTTAGCCTCTTTACTGTTCTCTCCCCATCAACAGTTCTGCTTCAAAAGAATGAAGGAATTAAAAATATATCCATGGAAAAATTTTATCATTGAAATGAAAAAAGAATGGCATCAAGATAGGTAACCTACTAGTTACTGAGCATGGCTCGTAGTAGCAAACTACACATGTTAAACAATATGAACGTCCATACCATTAACAGTCGTTTTAATTTGCAACTTGTTTAATAATCAGACTACTGAAAAGTTAAACATTTGACATTACAGAGACAGATCTGGAGCAATTTAGTCTGAAACTAAATCGATCATTGTATATATGGGTTTATCTCTATACTAGATGAGCCATTTTAAATAGGACCATTACTTATGATTAGTCTAGCTTGAGCTATGTAAGATGAAAATAATTTTACAAACAAATTGATGAGTCTGACATCACCGACTTGCAAACAAGAACGGGTAGTTTCCTGAGACAGGCAAGGGCAAGGTTTATAGAATATTTAGGATCTATTTAGAGAGTTCATGGCTGTTTGTAAAAATAGTTGTAGAGAAATCAACTTCTTTTTAAAGCTATTAAGAGTATTATAATCTTTTCCTTTTCAAAAAAATCGGTAACATATTTTTTACAGCTATCACATTTAGTTGTAAAATCTTACAACAAAAAATTTTTAAAAATAGCAAAAAAAAAAAAAAAACCAAATAATAGTGTGGCAGCAATATTTGAAAGGAAAAACAAGAAATAGCTGTCCCAAATGGATCTTATGACATAGCATGCAAAGTTGCACTAAAAACTAAGGCTTCATTTGGGACAGCTTTCGTACAACTTTTTAAAATGAGTTTTTAGTATAAAATTTTCAATATCAAAAAATCTTTGTACTAAAAAACTGTTTTAGAAAGCAAGAAGAAAGCCATCCCAAACGAAGCCTAAGTTAATGTTGAGAATTATCAGTTTTGATTATTAATGTCTTCAAAATCTGATCATCTAAAAGTAAGAATGTGATCGGATACTATTGTCGAATTAAGAAAATGCTCTGACATAGCAGACTCGTTAAATACAGAAAGCAGCTTTCAAATGTCATTGTCATGTTGCCTACAATCATTACCATTTCTTAATAGGTGGCGTTTGCCAAACTTTTATGGATCGCACGCTAACAGAAGTAGGTACTTCTTGAGATAAGGCATGCAATCTTCTATCTTTTAACAAGTAATACCCTTGTTTGCTTATCAGACGTGGTGTGAGAACAAATTCTGAACATCCAATGAATTCTAGCATTTTCGGATTCCATATTTTTGTGAGAACAATTTCTGAACTTCCAAAGAATTCTAGCCTTTTCAGATTTCATAATTCAAGTATCATATCATCCAAATACAAATGGTTCAACTTTGTATAATAAAGCTTTTACAAATGATGATTAAACGTTTGTCGACCACCAAAACTTAGCATATGTATTATGCATAAAAATAATAAACAACTAAAAATGCAAATAATAGACAATTACCAGCTGCAAAGAATCATATTGTAGAAACTAAACACAGTAATTCTCGGACTCCATCATCAACACGGCTAGTGATTCACTCCTTTATATTCAAAATTTTCCACAAAAAAGAAGGGAAAAAAATTAAAAAAAGCTTAAGCCTTTATCTTAACATTTTATGAAATACAAAAAGAAGTTATAGCTAAGTAGGCAGTTAAATTTGGTATTCGATGCCTTTAGAATGGTTTAAAGATTTCTATAGAAAGATTTTGAGCTATGTTGCACCGATACATCTATTTATGAAGGCGTGTTGTATCTGATACACCGATACATGGATATGCCTCCGATACGGCACCGATACGTGTCGGATACAACTTTGTCGTATCTAATTAAAATACTATTTAATTTCAAAAGGACACGTGTACGATACGTGTGTACGTTGAAAAATAAAAAAAATCCCAAAAAAAAAAACCCGTCGTATTTACTTTCGCGGCTGGAGAGAGGTTCTCTCATTTCTGAGATGGATTTGAGTCTCTTGATGATATGAGAATACTAGAAATTGCTAATCTTTCACTTGATGAGCCTGAATTAGAATCTATGATATTTATTGAAGATGATATAGAAGTTCAAAGACAAACCATTGAAGAAGCTAATCATATCATTCCTTCTATTGAATAGTTAAAACTTCATGTGCTAGGCAATTTATGTTTATGCTTCTGTTGTTGTACTAGACATTTAATGCTTACTTTTATTTTGATATTATAACCTACAAGGCTACAAATGATGTTACTTTATTTTTTTTTTCGTAATTTCAAATATTATGCTTTGATTGCTTTCTTTTTTTTTTTCCTTCGATTGCTTTCTAAAATATATATATATGATTTATAAATTATAATGTTGTGTCCACACCATACCAGTATCCTGTATTTTTAAGAATTGATGTGTCCTGTATCTATATCGTGTCATATCCGTGTCTCCGTATCCGTATCGGTGCAACATATATTTTGAGCAATGAACATATTAACCTTAAATACCGGCTATAAATATCTACATAAACGTTGGAGCAATTTTCAAATTTGTTGAATATGTCTCAATGAGCTAATTGTTGGTAGACAAAAAAGATAGCTTCAATTCTCAAAATACTCTACTTCAATTTCTAATTAGGGCTCATTTGGTGGCTTGATGTTAGGAAAAACGTTTTTAAAAAAATGATAAAGTTTATTAAATTCATCATTTGATTGAGGTAGACAAGTTAATCTCTTTAGAACTTTACTGATCTCATTTTCACACACATCATTATCCTTATCCCAAATATTTGGGCTAGTTTTATGAATCCTTATTTTTCTCGGTGTAATGAGTGCAAAAGAAATCATCATTTTCTAAAACATGTTTTCAATCTACAAGCAATTAAAACAGACCTTAATTGAATCAGTTTTATCACATCATGACATTCAAGTCAACCAAATTTCAGAAAAATTATGCATTAATTAGTGTAAGTAGGACTGTAGGGGAATTACATTCCATGCTTGCTCCCTTCTTCACAAAATCATCACAAAAAAGAATTGGAGTATATGAACTGAAATCATTTGCAATTCTACATTAGTAACAGTATCATGAGAGTCAACAACCACCAATCATCTCATTCAACACCTCTAATTTCCGATCATACCAAAACGTTTAAGAAAAACGGCAAAAAATGTCAAACAAGTTTCTGGCTATCTGGTGACCTGCATAAGGGCTGTGTTCTTGCTTTCTACATCCTGTACAGTACATCAACAATAATATTTCATCCGCTCCACAGCCACTTTTAGCTTTTATTTGGTTTATTGAAGATATAAATACATTTTTGAAATTGAAGAATTTTTTTTAATATTTTGTGTGAAAATAAAATCACCACTTGTTAATAATTTTGAACTTTTTAAGAAAATATACATATAATGTTTGATGCTGAGAGATGTGACTAAAATCAGTACTATTTGGAAAATAATATCTCCTTTTAACCATTCGGTCGTTAATTCTTTCATGAGAAAATAAATAATATCGATTCATCACTAAGTCCAACTAAATGACGAAATCAAATTCATTGAACTTTTTATAAAACTTGATTTCTAATTTCAAGCAACCTTTTATGTAACAAAAGAGACGAGAAGCTAAAATGATGCAGCATTTGGAAGGAAATCAAATAATGGAAAAGACGCACATAGAACTAGGAATTGGAGTCTTTCTGCCAGCGTCCAATGGGCTGCCCTCCGAGGGCTTCATCCGATCGGACGAGCTCCCCGACGAAGGGCTTCCACCCTGAGAGCCGACGTTGTCCATTACGCCAGCCTAGCTATGGATCTCGAAAGGAAACCTCCCCGCGATCTGACGAAGAAAGGCGTGGACGCGAGAGAATCGTCGAGGACGAAGGCACGAGACGAGCGAAAGAGGAATCACCGAATGCGGTTCTGCTCTCTCTCTCTCTCTCTTTCCAACAGAAAGAAAAAGGGAGACGCATTCGGCGACTCTCTGCGTTTTCTTCACCGCACACGGTAGATAGATGTGACATAGGACTGCATGCGGTCTTTGGCAGTTATATTCGGTTGTGATTATAATATTTTGTATATTACAATATATATATATATATAAAAAATATTTTTGCACAGCAAAAAGACATGATAATTAGAATTTTGGCGATTCAATTTATAACAATTATTATGCTAATATTTTTATATAAGTATTTATGTATCAAATTAATTTTTCAGAAAATATAATTTTATAATTTTTTTATTTAAAAAAATATTTTCTTAATATTATTTGATATGCAAAAATTAGGGTTAAAATTTTTAGATAAATTTTAATTTCATCTTTTTATATATATATATATATATATATATATATATATATATATATATATTAATCCGGCGCATATATATACGCCAACAATATTTATGTCATTTTTACTGGCATTTTATGCGACGATAATATTACGGCGGATTTACTGGTGTATCTTACTCCGGTACATTTTCAATGCATTTTTTATCGTTATAGACATCATAATCTTTAAACACATAGTATAATTCGGCGTATTTTACGCCGATAATTGCCGGCATACGAACCGACGGATATTACGCCGGTTACTTTAAACACAATACAAAATGTTACCATCGAAAAAGATGACGGAAACATCATCGGTGGCTTATCCTCCAAAATAATTGTCGGTTGAAACCCTATTTCTCTACCGAGCCCATATGCCTTATTTCATTCCGCCGTTTTGTTTAGGGTTTCCGCTCGCCTCCGTCGTCTCAGTCAAACCTCGCCGCTGCCAAGACCGACCATCACCGAACGGACTTCCACATAGTTTGTTGATGCTCACAGTCTCAGTCGCTGGCGAAATGCCACTGTTTTGAGGATAATCCACCGTAAGTTTTTTATTTTTTCGTTGATTTTCTCACTAGACATTTGCATATAATGGTGAAGAGATTGTGCCTTAGTATATGCTTAGTGTATGCTTTTTTCTGATGTCGTTTCTCACTGGACATTTGCATATAATGATTTTCTCACTAGACACCGGCGAAACGCCTTGGTGTATGCTTTTTTCTGATGTCGTTTCTCCGCCGCTATTTTTAGGATAATCCACTATAAAATTTTATTTTTTTCATGTATTTTTTCACCAGACATTTATAAGATGATGTACCTTGGTGTATGCTTTTTGCTGATGATATTATTCATATTGATACGACTAGAGAGGAAGTTGAAGTACTAGACCTAGTGAGGGGATTGTGACTGTGGGTGAGCAAGTTGTTAATAAGAGTATATGTTTTAGATATCTTGGATCTATTATTCATAATATTGCAGAGATAAGGATACTGAGGTGGATGAGTGGCTTTATCCTTAGAGATAGGTTCCAAAATGAGCATATACATGATAAGGTTGGAGTAGCTCCATTGGCGAAAAAGATTAGAGAGAGTCGCCTTAGATGGTTTGGGCACATAAAACGGCAATAATTATAAGAAGAACATAATTAAGCGATTTGGTTAGAAGGAGAGTAGACGGGAGATGGAAGTCGGAAGGATCGTAGTCAAGTTGTCAATCTATGATGGATGGAGGATTGTAAGCCTACAGAGGTTGAAGACTTCGACCCCAGCTGCAGCAGAGCAGGCGACATATGGTCGAATGTTGATTGCACCTGACGGTGACACGTACATACATGATATTGTTAACATCCAACTTAAATTGAATAAATATTTTTCTCACATAGCATATTTTTTTGTAGGTTCCACCCGTCAAAAGAATCACATATAAAATACGGGACATAATACGCAACAGGCATGTTGCTCCTATTGTTTCTTTGAAGAAAGTCCCGAAAGAAGTTCGAGATATGTGATTTAGAGAGTTTGAGGTATTTGTATATAATATTTTATATGTTATGTCTAAATAAATTATATATTCTTTTTTACTTAAGCTAGCAAAAAAAAAAAAAGCTAGCAAACATATATATTCTATATTGTATGTTTGTAAATACAGAGAGATTTTTATTGGCTGCCCCAGCACATTGATAAAATTAGAAAGAATTTTGAGAAGTGTGGGTCTACTTGAATACGTGACATGTTTACAAATATTAGAAAATTTAACGAGCGACCACTATGGATTGGAGGGACTATATGGGCTGAGTTGAACACTAATTGGGGTAGCGTAGAGTATAGCAGGAGGAGGGATCAATATCGATAGAATAGAGCTTCTAATGTTGGGGCATGGGTAGTTCCCTTCATATTGGGGGCTCAGTTCCACACACTAAGCACATGTGACGTTTAGTAAAGAATTTTAAAAGTTTTCTAAAATTTTCTTTAATAGGAATATTATTGGAATTCTATTACAGAAAGAGATGCTGGGTAGAAAACCAACTTATGTGGAATTGCATAGTCACCCCCATAAACGATAGGAGGACCAACAATGGGTTGATGAGTGAGTAAGAGTATATGTATTTAATATTTTTTATTTTATGTCTAAATAAATTGCTAAAATTTTTATTAACTTTCACAGGAGGAGTATACACAGCTTCGAGAGAGCCAGGCTGTAGCAGGTAAGGGTTCTTCTGGCCGCTCTATAGAGTATTCTTAGTACTACATCTTATCTCAAGCGGTGGGAGGAATTTAACATGGTAGGATTTTTGGTTTAGGTTCGTAAGCCCAGGCATACGAGGGGATGACCTCTAGTGGATCTAGCTTCACAACAAATTCACATGAGTCCTTATATAATTAACATGTAATTGCCCTTCAGCAAAGCTAGAACAAGTAAGAAAATCACAAGTTGATTGGCAAGTGAAATTGCACGCACATATACAGATGCATATGCAGGTGCAACACAATCAGTTGTTAGATGAAATGCGAAAAATGAGGGAACAATTGAGTGTAAATGAGGTAGCTCTAGCGAAGGATGAGTCGATGGATTGAGAGTAGTTGTTTAGTTTTTTCAGTTTCATATGATTTATTTCTGAATATTTGGTGAAGTTTATGAATATTTATTGATGTTAATGAATAATTTATCATGTTTTTGAATATTTGGTGATGCTTATGATTACGAGTAGTTGTTTTTGAATATTTGTGAAGTTGTGGAAATTTGTGTTGCTAATATTTATTTGTAATTATAATATGTAGCTGTGGAAATTTGATTGTTGTCGGGGAATATTTTTTTATACAAGTTTCTGGAAGATAAAATGCTGGTAATTTGTCAGAAATGACGATACAACGAATTCTGTATTTATTTTCGGCGTATTTATATGATAGCTAGCCTTTTCGGTGGACAATGCGCCAGTTATTTCCGTCGTTTCGTTTTCGGTGTATTTAGCGACTGTTGTTCCGTCAGAATTACCAGCATAAAAATATGCCGGTAATTACGGCGTATTTAACGCTAGAATAGGTGAATATGAAGTGATGTAACTACCATCTACTTTTTCATCGGTTGTGCACCGGAAAGTATGCCAGAAAGGGTTCTGGCGTATTCTTTACGTTGGAAATATTTTGCCGATGCGCAAATTACCGTCGTATGAAAATCCGATAGAAATGCGACAAAAACGTAATTTTTCAGTTGAAATTTTAACTTTACCGGCGTATTATATCCGCAGGTAATTGTGGATTTTTCTGTAGTGTACTAAAGGGTCGAACCAAATTCAAGGCAACTCTAACATATATTTTGTAGAAATTGAATGATTAATCAATTATATCATTTTGATTTTTTTGGTTGCTATTGACCCATTTTCTTTTTGTCTCTATTTTTTTGGTTGACCATTTTCTTTTTGTCTCTATTTTTTTGTCGCTATTGACCCATTTTTTTGTATTGAAGAGTTGAGCCAATTTGAGGTAACACTAACAGTTACTTATAACTTTGCCCCCCATTAAAATTAAGCCCGGTTCCACCCCTGCTTATACCCAATCATCGTAGTGCTCATTCACTTTTTTTAATAGAATTAATGATCAATTTAATTGTTTTCGTAGACTGCCCATTTGTTCGAGGATGATATACTAAATCCAACTTTATGTTCACTTCATTATTTGCACATAAATTAAACTGCTTCTTGCCAGTACTAAGGCTTTCATGGTGATGTTCAATTAGAACGAGTCATTTGGTGAAGAACAATATTGGTAATAATATGAATTTCATTTGATAAGAAATATGATTTCAATCAATGAGTTGAGGTGACAAGGGCTAGTTTCATATTGGGAATTATGATGTCGTTTAATTCGAAGATTTTGAGAGTCTTATTAAAATAGTAGATTGCGAACTACAGACTATTCACTTTCTAGATAAGCATGGGATTAATAATATGTTTATTGATCATGAGTTAAAGACATATGTCCTCCTTCGGCCTTAGATTATTGAGCACAATTACATTTTTAACATTTCTCCAATTCTTGGAAGTTTTTTTAGCATTTCTCATTCTAATTGAATGTTTTTTTTTTTTTTGTTTCGTAAGAATTTCAAAATAGTGAAGCAAAAAATTGAGTTAACTCTACAAAGATAAGTAAGCTTCCTTGGTATTTTCGCGCTATTATATTGATTTATTGATTTTCGATGTATTTGTGTTATGTACCTATCATTGATTTATGGATTTCGGCATGGTATTTTTTACTTCTTGTTATTGATCATATTGAATCGTACTATAGATAACTATTCATTGATGATATTGAATGTTAATGATTATATTGATTGAGATGAAAATGCATATTGATTTTTTAAATGTTATATTGAAAGTTTTAGTGAGTTTTTGGTTTCTACTGGGCTTTGTAAGCTTATTATGTTATTTTATTAGTTTCAAGTCAGTGAATTAATTGGTCAAGACCGTTTAGAGTGAGATGAATTGAAATCCTCGGGTTCTTCTTTTGATTTCGTTATATATTTTCTTTTATTCCTTTGTTGTCATGAGCTTTTGAAAGATTAATAATTGCTAGTGATCCCTTGACCATTATAAATGTGATTTGGTGAATGAATATAGTGAAATATTTCTTGGTTTATGATATTTAATTGCTTCTATTGGATATAGAGTTATATGGATGATTTATAGAAACTTTGGTAAATGATTAAAAATATAAAGTTGATAATTTTTCAAATTTGAATTTTAGGGTGTGACATTATGACGCAGCCATAATTATATTAAACAAATTATTTGATCAATATTATAGATCAACAATCCGCAGCTATCACAAGCTCAATGGAAATGAAGCCTTCTATTAGCCTGATGTGACAATTATGTAAGCTATTGGAGATAATGAGAAATGCCAAAACTAATGGGCTAAGGCAAAACTCATATATTTTTCAATGAACCAAAATAAAATCCACTAGATTATATGTGAGATTTACTTCCTACAAAGCCTATAAAGTTGTATGATTATGATCCATCTTGCACCACATTGTTGTCCTTGAAGGGAATATTGAATTTATTTTTGCAAGTATTTCCTTTAGTTGCCTAAGCAATCAGGGCTCCTTGATAAAATATATGAATTTATGTCCCAAAAATCTCCTTGGGCATGAAGTATAGCAATCACAGATGAGATCCCAAGAGCTAGAGTAAGATAATCCATTTCAAAACTTAGGAAATTTTAACTTAAGTAGTTATTGCACATACAATTTGATGATTGCTTTGTCTTAATTGCAATGACGACTATAGATTGTTGGCAATACAATACTTTATATACCTCATATTAAAGAAAAAAAATTTGAAGATTACTCATGATTGCACAAATTTTCAGGGACCATGTATATGTAGATTTATTTCACAATAATGTAAATCATAGGTCAACTTTCATTTTTCATTTATTTGTAAACATTCATTTTGTTGTGTGTATTTTTTACAATACGTTGAAAGTTATTAATTATTATTGATATGTCATAAAAAATTACCTTGATTATGCATTATTATCGTTGCATATTTGAATTGAAACTTCTAAAATTAAATATGAAACAAGCCAAACTCCGATTTCAATAACCTTATAGCTGAACTAAACGTCTCAATGAGATAAATTCAATGATATCAAAAGTGGTTCAATCCGAATTTGAATGAGCCTAGATCAATCACTTGAAGCATAATTTGAAACTTGAAGGCATTAATTGGATGATCAACTGATTTTCAAATCTTTCATGCTTATAGTTAAATCAAAGGTCTTGAAGTGCAAAATCTAATGGGCCTAAGATTACTTAATTCTAACAACATTAAGATACTTAAATGCTAAATGATCACTTCATGATCAAGGAAATCTATACTTAATTGGTGTGAACAAAATTTTAAACATCTACGTAAAATGAAATAATAGGTATAATTTTCTATTTTTTGGGCAATATGAAGCATATAAAGTAAAATATTTCTATCACATACATATAAATCCTGAAATAATCACAAATAATTATCTAAATAAATCCTTCTTACGAGGGTTACAAAAAAACGGCACGACCGTACAACGGATCACTACTTTCACTCATCGTCAACCTGAAAACCCTAAATATGCACCTCAGCGAACCAGTGGACGAGCATTGTTTCGTACTAAACCGGCCAGTGGCAACCCAACGTAATTTATTTGCCAACCGGAGGCATTTCCTTCTCTCTATCCGATTACGAGGTATTTACTGACCTTCTGCTCTTCGACTGTTCTCACCAAACCCTAATTAGATTTCCTCATCGATTGAATCAAAACGAAACCCTAATAATCCTCACATCAACTTTGAACTCATTAATCATTATGGCACTGTAACCACGTAATTCTCACTTAGGATGCGGCTGGGCTCGTGATTCTTTGTTCCATACCGCGCCAGCTGCGAATTGGAGTAATGTCATTGGACGGCGCCGTTGATAGGAGGGAGGACACTCCGGCGGGGAACGGATTGGCGGCCTCCATACTGGCGCCGGCCCCTGTATTGGCGCCGGCACCGCTTTCTGCATTGAGGGCGCCGGTGCCACTCTCGGCATTGAGGGCGCCGTACGGAGATCGTCGGCTCAGGCTGAACCCGAACAAGGTACATAAGCCAGATACGTACGAGGATGTGCAGTCGGAGTTCGATCCTTCAATCTATAGCTCGCTGGAGCGCCACCTCCCTCCCAGTATGCTCGAGGCGCCGAGGGACGCGAAGCTCGAGTTCATGAGGGAGATCCTCGCCAGGTACTTGCCTGAGGGAGATCGAGCCAGGGTAAGCACGAACGATGCGTTTTGGTTCCACAATTTCTTGTTGTGGTTATTGAATGTAGGTGCAATAGGGTTTCCGTTGGCTTTTGTGCCGCGGTAACTGGTATTTACGGTTCTGATTTTAATCTTAGTCGTTTTTAATCGGTCCTAAGAAAATACAAATTATTTTGTGTAGATAATATTATGTCTGAAATACCCTCAACTTTTTCTACAATTCCACATCTCTCTTTCAGGTTTAGTTATGCGGCAGTAGTTAGGTTTAATATTTTCTATTGCTACTATCTGCAAGTTGAAATATTAATTTGTTTTTTTGGAAGATTTTGGAGAATTGTAAGTTTAATCTGGAAGGCTTTTGTCGTAATAAAAAGATTAGTTGGGTCATTCATATAAAGAATTGTAATTAAATTGTTGCTATACTTTCAGATTTAGATATTGATTAATAACATGAGCACACCAAACGGGGCTACGGGGCGGGGGGAGGTGGTTTGGGTAATGAAAATTTCTTGATAAAACACATGCAAAATTGAAATGTCTTAAAGAAATGATATCACACCTGTATTTAGTGTAGAATGAAATGATAAATATGAGGGTGAGAGTGATGAGTAGAATAAAATAGATCACACATAAGAACACCGATATTTATTCTTCAGGCTTACTTCTATTCTTTAAACTCCCCATAGAAATTCACCACCACTTTCATTAATTGTGAAATTCAAAGCTTTGCAAACTAATAGCTCTCTTGAACAAAGGTGTCAACAATAACCTTTTTATGTGCTCAAGGCCAACCCTCACACTTTTTTTTTTTTTGGCGGGCTCAAGACCAACCTTAAGACCATTCGCTAAGTTCAAGGACAACCAAGAACAATTTAAAAATTATATAAAGACAAAATTAGAACACTGAAGGACATAAAAAAGAATGCAAGGCGGAGCATTAATGCCAAACCAAAAACTACTTAGATATCATGAAACACTAATTTATTAAACCGAATATCTAATTAACAAATGAAACCAATACTCATTTTGACAAACTCAAACAGTCTACACTCAACAACATCAACAACATCAAGCCTTTATTCTATTATGTGGGGTAGGCTTCATGAATCCTTTTTCTCCATTGTGCCCTGTTAAATGCATTTGAAGTGAGGTTAAGCAATTCAAAGGCTTATTGGATCAATGATATCTAAGTGCAAGGAAGCTTAGGAGGAGACTTAGGGAGTTTTATAGCATTTGGAAAATGTCTTGGAGAGCTAATTAGTTGGAATGCTATAGGTTCTAGAGATACTTATAGAGGATAGGAGCTCCAAGCAGGGCATGAAACTAGATTAAAAAGATTTGGAGTTAAATTTAAAATATTATTATTCGAGTATAAGCATCTAGTGTTTTACCTGCAAATATTTGGACAAACAAGTCAAATAGATGCTATGGAAGGTCCCTAGCCTACAGGAGTTGAGATTGGGTAAATAAAGAGGGATATTGGTGGCCATTGGAACTTTTTTTTTTTTTTTGATAAGTGATTTAGGTTTGACCTAGTATTTTTTTTATTTCAGTTGGATAACATCAAGGATCAGCCTTAAGTCTATATCTTTTTTGCTTTAGTCATGGATGTTCTCACTAGACATTTCCAAGAGGTTGTATCCTGGTTTATGCTTTTTTGTTGATGATTTTCTTCTTGTTGATAAGACTAGAGAGGGAGTTGAAGGTAAACTTTAAATGTGGAGGTCAACCCTAGGGTCCAAATGTTTTTTTTTTTTTTGAGTTGATCTAAAACAAATACATGAAGTGTAATTTTAGTAGTATTAGATCTAGTGGGGGGATTGTGACTTTGGGCGGTCAAGTCATTAATGAGAGTGCGCATTTCTTGTGTCTATTGTTCAAAGTGATGGTAAAATAGATGGGGATATTATTAATAGAATTCAAGTTGGATGGTTGAAGTGGAGGAATGTATCGTGCCTATTGTGTAATAGAAAATACCTCTCAAACTTAATGGAAAATTCTATAAGATGGTGGTGAGACCTGCAATGCTTTATGGTGCAGAATGTGGCCATTAAAAGAGAAGCATAAAAGTAAGTTGAGTGTTGCTAAGATGAGGATTCTGAGGTGGATGAATGTCTTCACTCTTAGAGGTGGATGAATGTCTTCACTCTTAGAGATAGAATGCAAAGAGTATATACATAAAAAGCCCAATAAATATTTGAAATATTCCAAGTAATTTGACTTGGTAATTTTAGCTGTGCTTATGATAAAGCCTAAGAAATAAGTAAGACTTGCAAATCCACTTAGGCAACATTTCAGACTTAATCACCATTAGCATTGTCTTCAATTGCATGATTTAAGTAACTTATTAGTAATTGGTATAATATTATGGTCAGAAGCACTTTAATAAGTAGTATTTCTTAAGTAATCTGTATTTTTTTCATCATTTTTTATCATAAGTTGCATGGTGATGGAAAAAAAAGGTAAAAACAAGGAAAAATTGGTTTTAGCAAATTACCTCGGAATAAGTAGTTCCTTGCTTGAGGGAATGAAAGATAAATACATAATTAATTATAATTAAGACAATCCTTGAATTGGTGAGGTGGCAACAATAATCTCACTGATTAATGAGGTGGCATGAAGCTAACAAGAAAGATGGCAGATTTGATCCAATATAAAATTTTCAATAAAGGGCGTGTCACACTACCTTGAAGATAAATCACCTTTATCAGTTCCCAGTGCAGCATTTAAAAGATATTTATGGTATCATCCCTATGAGGACTAAATGATGCTCTTGTTTGTATTTTATTGGGCATTTAGATGAATTTTAACTTGATAATCTTGATGAATACACTGCATGCTGATTTTGATTGTTAGAATTATTTGGACCGGTTACTCAACATGCTGATGAAGCAATATTTGAACCGGTTACACATGAAACTTATCTACTTACCCATGTTAAAAATTGACAATATCACTGCTTTGCTATTTCGAGAAAAATTAATGATTGTTTTTTTATAGTTTGAGTAAGATGGCGTGGTTATCTTGTTTCTGATGAGAATTTCAAGTTCCGATTTTCCTATTATTAATTTTTATCATGCGTTGGCTTTGTATATGAGATTTGAAAGACAAACATTCAGTTTGATGGATCATAATGTGTCTGTTGATTTATCAGGTTAAGAGGCATAAGGAATATAGACAGAGAATAATGTCGGCTTACCAGGTTTGCCTAAGCTGTGTTGTTTTAATTTTTTAAAAGAATTAATGTTTTTTAATCTGTTTTCTTTATATCTGCCAAACAATATGTTAAAGTTATCTTAACTCCCACAGAACTTGCTTCGTTTAATTTTTAATGGATTGCAGCATCTGAAGGAATAAAATAACTCTTTTGTTGATTGTTCTTTTTCTTTTTTTATTTTATTGGTCAAATTAAAAGCTTTGCTAAAATTGTAGTTTCGTTGTCCATGCTATCTTTTTTCTTCTTTTAATTCTGAATGTAAAAAATCTTAATTTGAGATGCAATTCCCATATAGAGGGTGCGTGGATTTATCAGCTTAATCTTGATTTCTTTAATTCTGAATTTATGAAAAATAATTCTATATCTAACAACTATTCAGAAGCTTGGATGGGATTTTTTTCTTTATATAGGTTTAGACTCCAACTATGTGTAAAAGTACATAATTGATGGGTGAGATGCATACAATCATGAACTTTACATGATTTCCATATGTCACGACCGGGCTTGAAGCTCAAGTTAATGAGATTGGAAGAGACGATTGGAAGGTTAATAAAATTTTTTCAATAATAATAATTACTCAAAACACTAATATCCATGCTATACCTGAAGAGCCACTAAAACAAAATTTTCAAGTTAAACATATAACAAATTTGTTCTTATCTATTACCATTTGATTCCTTTCTCTGTAGAAGAACTCTTCTTTTTTAGCTATTTAATCCACAAAAGATTTACCTAACATTTTAAATTTAATAATTTGAGTTTTCATAATAACTCATTGGACAATTACAATTTATATTATAGCAATTAAATATGCATATAAGTAATCATGTTCTTTTGTCAAACTTTTCATTATATATATAAATATTAAATAAAATATAGATCATACTTCAATTTCTTTAAATAAATTTTATTTCTTTTTCATTTCATTTATTACAGAAGCACAATTAGATTTTTGTACCCATCTTTATTTCTATTTCCTTTCCTATTTAATATGCACGGATATGTTACGTCCTTCATCAGTACCATAAAGGATTGAACTCCTAATTTGTATGTATATACCTTTTCCATTTTAGTAATCCTTATTTCATATTAACATTTATTTTTTTTCTTTCAATTTCCTCCATATGCATAGTTATCTTAATATAATATAATTACTTTTAAGAAGTTCTGTCTATCTCTTCATTTATAACATAGAAATTTATCCATAAGAATATAAAAAGTTATTTCATACTTCACTTTGAATAAACTATCATATATATATATATATATATATATAGAAATTTCCATTTTAATAACTACACAAAATTTAAATGATAAAACATTGTTATACTATAAACATAATTGCCCACTTTAATTATTTTTGTGCATTTAAATTCTTCAAAATGCTCTAGCTTTGAAATAGTATTTCTTAATGCAATATCTAACTTTTTTTTAAGAACTTTTGCAAACTTCAACTGTCTAAAAATGACATTAAATATCACTAAGTGCACCGTTAGACACTTCACATTATCTATTCAAATCTCTAATTCCTTGAAAATGACCAAAAATTATATTTAAATAGTTTTCATGGTTTACCTCAAAAGTTTTTCTTTACTGAGTTGAGATTTTCACCAACGGAATTTCTTCCTACTGAACAATCATACACTAACCTGTGATGAATAGACACGGATACAAGATGCGTCAATTATTGAAAATATGGGACACAAACATGGGTTAGTCATACTATTATAATTTTTATTTCTAAAAATAGTGTATATAAATTGAATAAGCAAAATATTAATATTAATTGAAAAATAATAAGTCATTTAACTAGGATATGCCCTTAAAATGATTAATTTTAGGATATCGAGAGTCGAGCGTGGATGTTGTGTATGGTATCAAGAGAGGAGTGGTCAATACTGTCGAGAGTCAGATGTCGATGTTGTGTTAGCATATCGACGCCCTCGATGTTGAGGAAATGTCGGTCTGCAATTTTGACATGATGTTGGACAAAGATGAGATGTTGAGATGGTGTGGAGTCAGGGGCAGAACCAACTTTAGTTCTTAGAGGGAGCAAACTTGTAAAAAATAATTATATATAAAGCAATTTAAAATAATTTTTATATATTTCATTATAATTGTTAAATAAAAAAATTACAAGGTTTGCATTCTATTTTGCATTTTCTAATAATATTGCATTATAACTTCACTTGTATTTTCTAACTCAAATAGCATTACCTTGGATTAGATTTAAGTGAAAATAAAGTAATATAAACCTATCAATTCTTTCTTTTATTTGGAAAATATTCTTGAGTTTCATATTTTTAATTTGCAAATATAATCAATATATCAAAATGGTTAAATTTTATACTATCCAATCAAAAACTAAATCTTACCCTCAAATTTCTCAATGGACAATCTATATTATTGTTTAAACCTTCCCAATGTACATTTTCTAATTGCAGATATGATTTAGCAATGGTTTTTCCTTATTATTTTTTATAGGCATGCAAGTTAACCTTAATTCAAGCAAGGCAATTAACTGAATATCATTAAAATAAGTCTCTCAAAACTATGACTAATTGTGCTTAATCGTGACTCACTTCCCATGCTGGTTGCTTTCCCCATTATGACTGATCTGATTTTCCTGTTGGATCCGGTTTTCCCTGCTGGCTCTCTGTTTTCCTAGCTGGCTCTCGATTTTCCCAGCTGCTGGCTGTTCAGATCCCTTCGTTGCTGATTCCTATACTGTTTTAGCTTCTCATTAAGTGGGCTATTTTGAATGGCTTCTATTGGCTGTTTTGGTGGCATATTTATGTGAGCAATTTATGGTCATTTCCCCGTCTTCTCCTATATAATATGGTTGATTTGCTGCTGAAAATGGTTGTGGTTGGTGAAAACAAATTTAAACACGAGGGTTTTTTAGATTGTGAGCTAGTCTTCTCCCTATCCTCTAATACTTTGTCTCGGTCTTTTTTTTACTTCTTTCCACAGTTTCCTTCCACCTGTATCTTTCTTCTCTAAACTATTATGAGTAATAAGTGGTGATGTGCCATGTTCTATTAGTGTTTGTCGGAGGAGCATTGGACTGTGCTGGATTATAATTTATGTGGTGGATCTCTGGTTTGTACTTTGAGCACATTTTTCGATTTTGTGATTTGCATGTGAGGTGACTATACATGATTGTTCTGAGGGTAATTTAATTTAGTTGTTTGGTTTTTTGTGTATCTTCCTAACTATTTTCTAAGCTTTGGTTCCTACTTAGTTCCATCATTTGTGTTTGTTTATGTGATATCGAAAGGAAGTGTCATAATTTGCATTCCTAGCATTCTTCTACTTGATTTTGAGCTTTTGGTTGTATCAATTTGATATCAGAGCCTTAGATTGCATCAAAAAGACATATGAATGGGAAATTAAACTTACTGTAGAAGCTTACTTCTTCCCCCTCATGTATTTGTATTTATATAAATGAAGTAAGTTTAGTTAAGCAACAAGAAGAGTATCCTGCTTTTAATAAGGAATCTGTTTGTTATCATCTGATGGTAGAGATGCCTGCTGTAGCCGCTGCTTTGTCAGGATGCAGAGGTGCAGAATGCAGTGAAGTTGATTGACATCATAATTAGCGCTGCCTTTGGCACTAATGTTATCAAATAACGACTTACTTATTTAATAATCACCTTATTAGAAAGAAAACATTAACAACGAACTAGATTAACCATCATGCATTTGTTATTTCTCAGGGCAGCTAGCATCCATCAGATACAATTCATCAAATAAAATAAGCTATCATTGTTTCGTACTTCCAAAATGGTGTAGGAGGACAGTTGCTGCAACAGTAACATTCAGTGATGCTGTTCCACATACATATTGTGAAATATAAAGGAAGAATTCGTAGATCTCTCACTACTTAGCTGAAAGGCTGTTACACAAAAAACACTTCTAAAAACTTTTTAGGGATCCGATGAGAGGTGGAATAAGGTCTTCTTAAGGAGGGGCAGCAGAAAGGGAATTTCGTGGCGTGGATGACCACTATGGGTCAAACGGAAGAAAGGTGAGATTTTCACCAGCAATATACGGGGGGAAACAATAATGGGAGAGGGAACTGTGGTGGAGATGCTAGGGTGAGAAAGTTATAGATGTTGATTTTTGAAGGAGAAGATAGCTCAAGGATGAGTGTATCGGGTGGAGAGATAATTTGCCATCAATGACCTGACAAAAAGAGAAAATCTCATGGCAGTGGGGCTATGTTTGGAGGGCAAAACCCTAGCTTGGTTTCAGTGGAGGGAAGCGAGGTATCTGCTCAATTCATGGGGATAATTTAAAGATGGGTTGTTGGAACATTTTTGAGCAATCCAGGAAGGAGACCTCCATGAGCAGTTTTATACTTTATCTTAGGAAGGGACAATCATGGAGTACCGAGAGAAATTTGAGCTGTTATCAAGTAGACTAAGGGGGATTTCTGCAGAAGGTTTGGTGAGAAATTTCATGAAGGGCCTTAAGGTGGCATACGGGCAGAACTCAAAGTATGGAGGCCTAACGAACTGAGGGAGACAATGGAACTTGTATAAAAGGTGGAGGAGAAACATCAAAGGGAAAAAGACCAGTATGAGCAACATCGTTAGATGTGCTTATAAGAATATCTCCATGACCCTGTCATGTAGGACCCAAATGGTGTCTCTTCAGAGGGAAACACCCAAGTAGAAGAGCACTGGCGTACATCCAGATAGCAATTTCAAGCGCCTCACAGAAGCAGAGGTACAAGACAGGAGGGCCAAGGGGTTTTATTATAGGTCTGATGAGAAATTTACATCAAGACAGGTGTAAAAATCATACTTTGCAGGTTCTATTAATATGTGATGAGGATGTGGATGAGGCAGAGGAAGAAAAGGAAAATGAGAATGTACACTTGGAGGTGGCAGAAGTTTCATTGAACTCTGTAGTGGGATTCACTCCAAATCACACTATAAAGGTGAGGGGATAGATATGAGGAGAGACAGTGGCAATCCTGGTGGATAGTGGGACTATCCACAATTTCATATCAAATCAGGTGTGGATAAAATGGGATATCAAATCAGGTGTTGGATAAAATGGGCTTGGAGCTGGTAGACATAGGGTGTTTCAGAGTGATGATGGGCACAGGAAAAATAGAGAAGAGCATAGGGATATGTCAGGGTTTGGTGGTGGAGCTATCAGGGATTCACATAAAGTAGTATTTTCTTCCCTTGAAATTGGGGAGCACTAATTTGATTATGTGAATGAAGTGGCTACAAACCTTGAGGGAAACCAAGGCAAACTGGAAGGCATTAGTTATGGAGATCTAGGTGGAGGGGAGAAATGTGGTAATTAAGAGAGACCTTAGCTCTTGCCCCACACAGAGGAGAGGAATTTTTGCTAGAGCTCTAGAGTTTGGAGGGAGGTGAGACAGAGGATGTAGATAACATTCCAAACATGGTTTAGCCAGTTCTCCAGTAGTATAGGGAGGTATTCTAGCTTCCCAGGGATTGCCACCCCCTCGGGAGCACGAGCAATCTATCGTTATGAAGGATGGAGTCTCCCCATGAGTGTTTGACCTTACCGCTACCCTTAGGTCCAGAAGGATGAGATTGAGAGACTGATTTGGGAGATGCTTGAAGCTGGAATCATCATGCCCAATGTGAGCCCTTTGTCCAACCTTGTATTGCTGGTGAAAAATGAGGGGAGCTGGAGGTTCTGTGTAGACTATCGTACCCTGAATAAGAAACTACACCAGATAAGTTTCCCATACCAGTCATTGATGAGCTGTTGAATGAGTTGCACGGATTTGTGATATTCTTCAAGATCAATTTAAAATCCGGTTACTAACAGATTAGAATGCGGCCAAGAAACACTCACAAAATAATCTTTTGGAGACACGAGGGAAATTATGAGTTCTTGGTGATGTTTTTTGGCCTCATTAACACACAAACTACTTTTTAGTCTCTTATGAACAGGGTGTTCTAGTCCTATTTGCGAAGGTTTGTGTTGATATTTTTTGACAGTATTTTGGTATATAGCAGGTTTAAAATGGAGCACTTGGAGCATTTGGGATTTGTATTATCCACACTGAGAGATCACTCTTTGTTTGCCAATTTAATAAAAAAAAAATCTTTCGCCTAACCTAGAGTGAAGTATTTAGGGCATATGGTATATTAAGAGGGAGTAGCAGTTGACCAAAGTAAGATTGAGGCCATGCTCAGATGACCCATACCCAAGAACTTAAAGGAATTGAGAGGGTTCTTGGGACTCACAGGCTACTGCCGAAAATTTGTAAAATGATATAGTTTTATAGCAGATCTGTTGATGGAGCAACTTGTTAGATCAACCCAGGAGGGGCCAGTTTGGCCAGTCCAGAAGGGATCGACCCAATTTTATTGAGCGGGAGATTTGAATTTGAAGGACTGTTTAGACTTTTTACTTTGTATTGTTTGCTTTTAATAGTTATTCTCATCCTAAGTTTAGGGTTATACTTGTGTTTTGCTGAATTTAGGAGTTCTCTGGGTTTGCTTGGGCTTTAGTTGCCGGTTGGAGATTGGGTGAGCCAGGTCTTCCTCGTGAATTGAAGATCCATTGTATCATGCTTGTTTTCTTCCACTTTTCATCAATTATCAAGTTTATCTATTGATTTGCCAAGGGATTTCTTCAATTTCAACTTGTTGCTTGCTGAAATTTTAAATTTCAGCCACTATTTTTGTGATTTCTGCACTTGTTTCCTAACAAATTGGTATTAGAGCGGTATTCTAGGCTGATATTTAAGTCCTCATCACTGATTTTTTCTGCGTTTTTCTTCCCGTATTGTTGATTTTCACTGTTTGAAGATTATATTCGCTTATTTTTTGTTGTTTTTTGCGGTTTGGAACCTAGATACAATTAATGGAAGCAAAGAAGATGGAGACATTGGAGGGCAAGATGGAACAACTGAAGGCCGAAGTAAAGGAAAAATATTTCAGGGTGGAGGGAAAACTCTCGGCCATCGAGAACCGCCTTGGAAACTTTGATGAGATGATGAAAAAGATGCTTGAGATGCAATCAAATGCATCACCGGCGATTCCTAGGGTGGAACCACGAGGAAAGGAGATTCCAGAGGACGGCTATGAAGTGGAGAGTGTTTTCCATCAAGAACCACCACGTAGAGCCTCGTTGGTGGGCGGATTGGAGTATTCTGAAGGGATGACAAGAAAGAGAAGGGAAGCCAACCCTTTTGGGAGATTACCCAGGCATGGGGAGAGGTGGAATTAAGAAGGGCAAGGTTGGGTGGGACATGGGGTCAAAAATCAACCAAGGGAGGAATGAAGGGAATCACACCACCACTACATCAGGAGAACCAACAGAGGAAGAAACCATTGAGGTATACATCAAGGAAGCTAAAGATGCCGATCTTTGAAGGAGAAAATTTTCTAGGTTGGGTGTACTAAATGGAATGTTATTTTGCCATCAATGGGTTAACTGAAGGGAAAAGACTCATGGCGGAGGGTTTATGTTTGAAAGGGAAAGCCCTATTCTAGTTCCAATGGATGGGGGGCTAGGCATATGATCTATTTATGAGGAGAATTTTAGGAGTGCTTGTTGGAACATTTCTGAGCTATCTGGGAAGGAGATCTCCACGAGTAGTTCTATGCTCTAACTTAGGAGGGGACATTTATGGAGTATCTTTAGAACTTTGACCTGCTATCAGGGAGACTGAGGAAGGATTAGAGGGGAATTTCATGAAGGGGCTTAGGGAGGGTAAACGGGCATAACTTAGGGTACTGAGGTCTAGGTGGTTGAGAGGGACGATGCTGGTTCATAGGGTGGAGGAAAAATATAAGAGGGGAAAGCCATCATAAAGCAACACCATGGGAGGGGCCTATTAGAGTACCTCTATAACTCTAGCTCCTAAAACCCAGACAATATCCTTCCAGAGAGATGCTCAAGAGGAGCGGTGGAATTCACCAGCGGGGAAGCTTCAAGCGACTCACAGAAGCGGAGGTATAGGATAAGTGGGCAAAGGGATTATGCTTCAGATGTGAAGAGAAGTACATGACAAGGAATAGGTGTAAGGACCAAACTCTTCAGGTTCTCATCGTCTTTGATGAAGAGGAAGCTGAGGGAGGTGCGAGTGAGGCATCTACAGATGAGTAAAAGCTGCATTTAGACATGGCTGAGGTCTTCTTGAACTCAATGGTGGGGTTCACTCCGAATCACACTATGAAGGCGAGAAGAAATAACATACATGGAGGTAGTGATGTTGATAGACAATGGGGCCACTCACAATTTCATCTCCTACTAGGTCGTAGACCAATTGGGGCTGAACTTGGTGGACACAGAGTGCTATGGGGTGATGATGGGGATGGGGAAGATGGAGATAGGTAGAGGGGTGTGTAGGGGAGTGGTCTTGACCACACAAGAAATTCAGGTGAGGGAGAATTTTCTCCCATTGGAGCTGGGGAGTACTGATGTCATCATGAGGATGATATGATTGTAGACCTTGGGGGATACGAATGTGAATTGGGGGATGCTGATAATGGAGTTGATGGTGGAAGGGAGGAGAATGATGATTAAGGGAGATGCAAGACTCTCTAGAGCCATGGTATCACTAGAAACCATAGTAAGAGCCATATACGATGTGGGAGGAGGATTTCTGGTGGAGTTACAGAGCTTGGAGGAGATCAGAGGGGAGGAAGAGGGGACATCTCTCTTTCAGTACAACCGCTTGTATAATAGTTCTGTGAGATTTTTCAGCCACCTCAAGGATTGCCACCATAGAGGGGATAGGAGCATGCCATCATGTTGAGGGGAGGGGGTATCACCGATCAATGTTTGGCCTTAACACTACCTCTAGATTCAGAAGGATAAGATTGAGAAGTTGATCACAGAGATATTGGAGGCATGAATTATCAGGTCGAGCGTGATCCCTTTTTATAACCTAGTTATACTTGTTAGAAAAATAAGGATGGAAGTTTGTGGACTACTGGGCCATGAATAAGGAGACTGTGTCAAACAAGTTTCCTATCCCAATGATAGATGAGCTACTAGATGAGTTTTGTGGAGTGACGGTTTTCACGAAAGTGAACCTGAAGTTTGGATACCATCAGATCCGGATGAGAGAGAAAGATATTTCAAAGACATCTTTCAGGACTCATGAGGGATACTATGAGTTCTTGGTGATGCCGTTTAGCCTCACCAATGCCCTAGTACCTCATGAACAAGGTGTTCCGACCTACCTCAGGAAGTTTGTTTTGGTTTTCTTTGATGAATTCTTGGTATATAACAAATCCAATGAGGAGCCTTTCGAGCATCTAAGAGCGATCTTAGAGGTGTTACAGGAGCATCAACAGATGACCAATTTGAAGAAGTGTTATTTTGCGCAGGCGAGTGTGGAGTTCTTGGGACATGTGGTATCCTAGGAAGGGGTGGCCGCTAATCAGGCCAAGATCGAGGCAATGTTGAAATGGCCTCTACCTAGGAACCTGATGGAGCTAAGGGGTTTCCTAGGATTGACGGGATGCTACATGAGGTTCGTGAGGGGATTTAGCACCCTTACTTGGCCTCTAAGCTGAAGAAGGTCAGCTTCTTATGGGGAGAGGCAGCTACTCAGGCCTTTGAGATATTGAAGACTGCCATGACCATGGTTCCGGCTCTGGCACTACCCGATTTCAGCCAGATGTTTGTGGAGACTGATGCCTCAGGATATGGGTTGGGGGCAGTGCTCATGCAAAATCACATACTCTTAGCCTACTTCAGCCAGGTGTTGACAGCCAAAGCTAGACTGAAGTCAGTCTATAAGAGGGAATTGATGACCATTGTATTGACTACCTAGAAGAGGTGGTCGTACTTGCTGGGCCGGCATTTCATCGTCAGGACCAACTAATGGAGCTTGAAGTACTTACTAGAGTAGATGATGGTGACCGAGGAGCATCAAAGATGGCTGTTAAAGTTGATGGGATAAGATTTGAGATCCAGTATAGGCCAGTGTTGGAAAATAAGGCAGCTTATATTGGATTGAGGGAGCTCCAGGAGTTAGCCATTTCGATACCGCTGATCTCGGATTGGGGGGCTATTAAGGAAGAAAGTGCGCAGGATAAGGAGCTGAGAAGGATCAGAGAGGATCTGTTGTAGGATGAGAGTAGCCATCCTAGCTATTCAATAGATTTTGGAGACTTCTATACCATGGGAGGTTTGTGCTCCTATGAACCTCAATTCATATTACGCACTTGCTACATGAGTTTCTCAAGAGTGCTGTTGGGGGTCACTCTGGTGTACATAAGACATACATGAGATTGGCTGTTGAAGTATATTGGAAGGGGATGCACAAGGATGTAGAGGAGATGGTGGTCATGTGTGAGGTTTTCCAGAGGAACAAGTATATGGCTATGACTCCAAGGGGGCTACTATGGCCCTTAGCCCTTCCAAGCAGGATGTGAGAAGAGGTCTCTATGTATTTCATAGAAGGGCTTCCTTGATCAGAAAGGTTTACAATTATTTTGGTGGTGGTGGACATAATAAGCAAATATGTTCATTTCATTCCTCTACGACATCCTTACACGACAGTAATAGTGGCGTCAACTTTCAGTGATCATATTACATGGGATACCAAAGTCTATCATGTACGGTCGAGACATGGTGTTCCTCAGTCACTTTTGGAGAGAGTTGTTTAGGTTGCAAGGGATTGTGTTGAAGAGGAGCACCATTTCCACCCTCAGACGGATGGGCAGACGAAGGTGGTCAATAGGAGCTTGGAGACATACCTGCGATGCTTTGCTTCAAAGACACCTTGATTGTGGGCTAAGTGGTTGGTGTGGGTAGAGTAGTGGTACAACACTTTGTACAATTTGCCATCCCAGATGACTCCTTACAAAGTGTTGTGCGGTAGGGATTCGCCTCACTTGGTGCACTTTGAGTAGAGTAACACATCGATCTTTTTAGTGGAGCAATACTTGGGAAGAGCTAAGATACTAGAGGAATTGAAAATACATCTGTTTAGGGCTCAACAGATTATGAAAAGACAAGATGATGAGCACAAGAAGGACATTTAGTTTGAAGTTGGAGATAGGGTGTATTTGAAGCTTCGTCCCTACTGGCAGAGGATAGTGGCTAGTAGGAGGAATGAGAAGCTGGCTTCGAGGTACTTTGTACTTTGATAGTTTGATCCTTATGAAGTGGTGGAGAGGATCAGAGCAGCGACGTATCGATTGAAGCTACCTCTTACCGCAACCATACACCATGTATTCCATGTGTCATAGTTGAGGATAGCTATAGGGGATCACACCTCAATTGCAAAGTTACCAGTGATGTTGACAGAGGATTTGGAGGTGATTTTGGAACCATTAAAGTTAGTAGGAGTACAATAGGGGGAGGGAGGAAGTAAGTGTTGATTAAGTGAAAAACCTACTTGAGTACGATTCTACTTGAGAGCCGCATGAGAAGATGAATCATTAATTTTCGTCTTTGGGAGGATGGTATTGTTAGACCGGCCCTGGAGGGGTTAGTTCGGTTGGTCTAGAAGGGATCGAATCCGTTTTATACTAGGCGGAAGACTGGTTTCACCCAGGCAAGTCCCGCCCCCTTGGGGTGGTGTCCACACGTTAAGGAAGAGAGAGAGAGAGGGGTGGATGAGCAGGAGATTTGAATTTGAAGGGTTGTTTAGACTTTTTACTTTGTATTGTTGCTTTTAATAGTTATTCTAATCTTAGGGTTAAGGTTGTGCTTGTGTTGTGCTGAATTTGAGAGTTCTCTAGGTTTGCTTGTGCTCTAGCCGCCGACAAGAGATTGGGAGAGCAGAATCTACCTTTCGAATCGAAGATCCATTGTATCCGACTTATTTTCTTCGACTTGTCATCAATTATCAAGTTTCTCTATTGATTTTCCAAGGGATTTCTTTAATTTCTGCTTGGTGCTTGCTGAAATTCCAAATTTCTACCACTATTTTTTGTGATTTATGCACTTGTTTCCTAACCCAACTCAAGAAGGACAACTTCAAGTGGGTAGAGGCAGCCACCGCCTTTGAGGAGTTGAAGAAGGTTGTGACTAGCATGCCAATATTAGCTCTTCAAGATTTCAGCCATCCCTTTATAGTGGAGATGGATGCCTCAGGTTTTGGGTTGGGAGCGGTACTGTAGAACCAGAGGCCGGTGGCCTATTTAAATTAGGTGTTGATGACCTAAGTAATGCTCAAGTTAGTCTATGAGAGGGAGCTGATGGTGATTGTGCTGGCCATTCAGAAATGGTGGTCGTATCTATTAGGAAGACATTTCATAGTCAAAACCAGAGAAGCTTGAAGTATTTGTTAGAGCAACGAATGGTCATCGAGGAGCATTTAAGGTGGCTTTTCATGTATTGGGCTATGACTTCGAGATTCAGTACCGACCTGGAGTGGAAAACAAGCAGCAGATGGATTATCCAGTATGGGGGAACCATAGATGATGGCATTATCTGTGCCCTTCGTGGTTGACTAGGAAACACTAAGAAGAGAGAGCGAACAAGATGCATGATTGAGGAAAATTAGGGAGGAGCTGGCAAGAAACAAGGATAGTCATCCAGGATATTTAGTTGTGGGACGAAAGTTGCTTTATCAGGCGGCGATTCATGGTTCCCAAGACGTCTTCTTACATTCCCTATTTGTTTCAGGAGTTTCGTGGAACAACCATTGGGGGGCATTCAGGGCCAAAAAGACATCATTGACTCTCGACAGAGCTGCATTTGGAGGGGATGCAGAAGGATGTCAAAAAGATAGTAGCAAGTTGTGATATTTGCCAGAGGCACAAGTATTTAGCCATGTCTCCATGAGGGCTCCTCCAGCTGTTATCTCTGCTTTAAAAGGTGTGGAAGGAGGTTACCATGGGCTTCATTGAAGGTTTGCTAAAGTCAGAGGGATACACTACAATATTGGTCGTAGTAGATTAGCTGAGTAAGTATCCTCATTTCACCCCCCCCCCCCCCCCCCCCCCCCCCCCCCCCCCCCCTCGCCATCCCTATACAACAATAACAGTATCAATGATTTTCATGTAAGAGGTAGTGAGATTACATGGGATCCTGGAATCAATTGTATCTTATTGAGACAAGATTTTCTGAGCTAGTTCTAGAATGAATTGTTTAAAATGCAAGGGATTGTTCTGAAATGGAGCACTGCTTATCATCCTCAGAGGGACGGACAAACCGAGGTGGTCAATCATAGTGTGGAGACTTATCTGCGGTGTTTCATATCAGATACACCAAAGTTGTGGGCAAAATGGTTGGCTTGGACAGACTATTAGTATAACACGTCCTATCATTCGACACTGCAGACTACACCATTCAAGGTGTTATACTGCCTCACTTGATTTATTATGGGCAAGCAGCACACCGGTGGCTTCAGTAGAATAGTACTTGGAGGACAGAGACATGATTTAAGGGGAGCTGAAGAGGCATTTGTCGAGAGCTCAACAAATTATGAAGAAGAAGAGAGGAGCACACAGGAGGGATATTTAGTTTGATGTAGGGGACATGGTTTAGTTAAAACTGTCCCTATAGATAGAAAATGTTGGCACTAAGATGGAATGAGAAGTTATCACCTAGATACTTTGGTCCATACGAGGTAGTGGAACATATCGGGGCCGTGGCATATCGACTATAGCTACCACTTTCGTTAGCCATCCACCTGGTGTTTCATGTGTCCCAATTGCAACGGGTGATAGGAGAGCATATTCCATCTTCTTCACTTCCCCCGACCTTGACGGACAACATGTAGGTGCTCTTGGAACCATTAGAAGTCAAAGAAGCGTGACATGGAGTACATGGAAGCAAGGAAGTGTTGATTAGGTGGATGGACCTACCGGAGCACGAGGCCACGTGGGAGTCCTACCAGATTATTCAGTAGCAATTCCCTTCATTCCATCTTGAGGATAAGGTGGTACTTTGGGTTGAGTATTAATGCATTGGCAACCCTTGGGGGGTTGAACCTGGACAGATTTCAGCTCTTGTTGTGGTACCCAATAAAACATTAATTCATCATGTGAGAAGAGGAATTAAAGAAGGGATCAATTAGGAAAGATTTTCTAATTGAAATTCAAATTGGAAAGGGAAATATATTAGGAAAGAGGGCTGATTTTGGGGCTGATTTGGAGGGGATTAATCAGGAAATATTTCATAATTGAAGAGGACATATTTGAGGGCTGATTTGGAGAGGGTTAATTAGGAGATGTTTCCTTATTGAAGAGGACAAATTTGAGGGCTGTTTTGGTATTTGTTGTGTATTGTTTGCTATAAGTAGTAGGGTTTATGTTATGTTTTGTATGAAGAATTTTGTTTGGAGTCTTATTGTCTACTGTTTTGTGAGTGATCCGAGCAGTGTCTAGGGTTTGAGAGAGGAGATTCTCCTCTCGAAAGAGGATAATTGTATCTTACTTATTCTTATTTTCTTGTTATGAATAAAATCTATTGTTTGTTGAATTTATTGGGGTTGGTTGATCTTATGAAATATTAGCAGCCTATTCTTCTTTCCTGTGTTTTGTTGCATAATGAGATACAAAGCACAAGTTGCTTACTTGATTTTGGGATCCATTGCATTTTCTTCTTATGTAGCCACCTTTTGGATACTTTGAATATTCTCTCTTAGATTTTATCTTCTTTCATTTCTACTTTCATGATTTTGTTTATGTTGATAATTATTTCGAGCGTCAACCCAATTAAGTAAGGCAAAACAACAAACGTATCATATTAGACAAACACCATCCCAGGTCTATAGGGTATCCTTAGACGAAGCAACCCATTGTTGCCGACAAGATTTCTTTTATCAGTTTGGTTTGACTACCTCCTTTGACTAAGTAGACTAGGGATCATGACAGTCCGGGATGATGGAGCTATGGGATCTTGATCGGGCTTGTCTCCATTCCCCCATCACCTCTTTTTAAGTATGTGATGATAAATTTCAAATCTTAAAAATCCATAAAATCTAATTTTAAAAATCTTTAAAAGTTGTTGTTGCTATACGCTGGGTACTCAGTGCCTATTTTACGACTAGCCTTAATCGAAAGTTCTCTCTCGTTATTGGGAGGGGTAATTAACCATAGTGGCTTGCACCTATGGGAAACCAGAACTCAGATTATAAAGTCCTCGCAAAATGATGGTGAAAGCTCTGGGTAGTGTCTTATCTAAAACTCAATTTGCCTTCTAAAAATTTACTCGAAACTTAAATTCATTAAAACTCTCCCCCTCAAGCAAAATACGAAGTGGAAAGGTCGGGGTGTAAATTTTCGGAGCCCACACCATAATTAGGGTGCTGATTTAGGAAGGATTATATTAGGGCAATTATGAATGATTATTTAATTATTTGTTTCTTTTTAAGATAACTTGTATAGATCTGTAAGTAGGAACATAGTTGTGCAATAATATTAAGCTTTTCTCTCTCCAAACTCTGAATTTAACAATATTAAATGGTAAAAATTATATTAATAAGGCAGGTAGATAAATATAATGTCATTCTATTAGAAAGGAGCTGGAAACCAAATTGAAGATGGATAGAAGTTATGCAAAAATATTTGTGCATAATACCTCTTGCGGGTCTCAGCTGGCAAGTATGGTTGACCCCAATTAGTTGATGTAAAACAAGGAGGATTGTTAAAGTTCTACTGGCTATTCTTGCGCACACTTATATTCAAGGTCCTTAAGCAACCTCACTACCCAACGTCTCCATACAACAGAATATTACCCCATGTATCCATGGTGTCCTTGAATACATACATTGTGCATGACTGTTTTGACATTTTGGCATGTTGTGCTGTTATGCTATGCTGTGTCGCTGCTTTTATAAAGATGGAAAGTTTCTTTGCAAATGTGCTGCCCATGGTCTTGACACAAGGTGTATGGCTTTATATTGCATGCTTCCTTTTAAGTTCATCTTTTATTAGGATTTTTTTTTTACACGTTTTCTTCCTGTTTATTTTTTGTTGGTTGTAGTAGGCTGTAGTTGCATGAGGAATAATCTGAAAATGTTCGTAGGTGGATCATAGAATAAGTGATTGAATGCGTTATGTATTACTTTGTTAGCCAGCTTATGACAGTCTCCATTGTTATCTTACACAAATGCAAACTTGAGTCTTCTAACTAGCTGATACCTGATCGGTGTATGTTTTTCTCAAAATTTATTTGTTGGTTATGTATCTTTTGTCCCCTTGTCAACTAGGGGTGTAAATGAGTCGAGTCGAGCACGAGTAGTAGCAAACTAAAGTTCGACTCGTCCCTCAAAAGGGCAACTCGAGTTGAGCCCAAAGAATGAGCTCGAGCTCGATTCATTCATTTTTTATCAGGCTTGAGAGCTTGGCTTGAGGTGAAATCAAGGCCAATGCTCTGCTTCATTGTCGCCGGGGAAGGGGAAGTGCTGGTTGTGGAAAAGAAGATTGGAAGACGAACAGTAAAAAAAATGACGAAGGAGAAGGATGGAATGTTTGTCTTGCAGAAGAAGAAAGTACGGGAAGACGGGGTGTTGTGTAGCTCAATTGCTTTAATTGATTCAGAAAAAGTAAAAACTAAAGAGCAGCAGCTTTTTCCCAAAATTAAAGCAACAACTGTTTTAATTGATTTTTTTTGGAAAGTTGTTCAATTGTAATAATTATTTAGACATTCTTTTGAAATTTGTACAACTGCATTTAATTTATATTAATGGTATAATAAATGCTAGATTTTTTTAATACATAAAAATTATATGTTAGCTTAAATTTTGAATAATTAATTGTCTCGAGTTGGCTCATGAGCCGACAAGTTGATGTTTGACAAGCTTGAACTCATGCTCGAGCTCACGGCTTGATAAGCTTGACTTGCGAGCTTGTTAACGAGTCGAGTTTGACACGGCTCATGAGCTGGATTGGCTCATTTACACCCCTAGGTATAACCTTAAATATAACATGAACTTTTTAGGATATACCGTCCATGTTTTTAGTTAATATTTGATTCCCTTCTTCTATTGCTCTCTCTAAACTCTTTTTTCTGATAACTTTCTTTTCTGTGGTATGTCTGTCTGTGGTTATTTCTTGTATAATGTTCCAGCTGAAATGTGTTTTTTTGTTCTATTTTACCCTGTGTTTTACAGCCTTTGCACAAGGAATTATACAACATGCATCCTTTATCATTTTTTGTCCCATCATTTATTGGAGCAATAAGGGAAAACACAGAAGAGGGTTTCAGAAAGATAATATCGGAGCCGTCGCCTGGAGTATATTCATTTGCAATGCTTCAGCCAAGCTTCTGTGAGCTGCTGTTATCCGAGGTATGGTTCAGTGATCTGGCATCATCTAGAGTGCATTGCCTCAATAACGCTAAATCGTCAAGTTGTGCCATGGAATTATCCTTTCCAATTCCAATACCTTGAATTGATTTAACTGTGTAGGTTCAGAATTTTGAAAAATGGGTAGCGGCTGCTAAATTTAAGACTATGAGACCTAATACAATGAATAAGTATGGTGCTGTTCTTGATGATTTTGGTTTTGAAGCTATGCTTAACAAGTTAATGGAAGAATTTATATGCCCTATGTCCAGAGGTGATAAGCATCTTCGTTTGCTGAAAGTGATTCATTGTCATTGGTGGCATTTAAAATCTTCATATTAATCTAATGAGGTTAGTTTTTCCTTGTTTTCTGCAGTATTCTTTTCAGAAGTTGGTGGATCGACTCTAGATTCACATCACGGATTTGTTGTTGAGTATGGGAAAGACAAGGATGTTAAGTTAGGTATGATTTTTTTTTTTGTGACAATGTTTTCATCTTTCTTCATACATCTTATAGCTTTGCTGATCACCATTCTATTTCTTGTACTATCTGGTTATATAATAATACCTGGAGATCTTGGCTGTCTTAGGTTGATAAATTTATACAAGTGATCATTTAATGGCCTGTTCATTTACTTCTTGTGCTCGTGAAACACTAACTGCTGTTTCTTTGAAGAGGTTCAGAGTTCTTTAAGAATAAAAAAATATTTAGTACATCTCATGTTGAATTTTTGTTGTCATCTGGGAAAGTATAACCACCTAAATCATCTTATAACTTCGTCACTGAGTTGCTTTTGCTGCATATTTTCTTTTTTTCAGTTTGACTAATGGAAATGATGTCCATTCTTCGTTGTTGTGATTGGCATAATATAATTTTTATATTTATTAAATTTGGTCTTAGTTTGTTAATAGTTTTCTCTGTTGTGGAAATGAAGTTCACCATTGGCTGTTTTGTGGTTAGAGAGAATGCTAATGGGAAATATCAAGAGAGCAATCAGGGATGGTGTCAGTGATGGGTTTGAGCATTGGAAGAGACATATAGCAGCTCTTCTTCTTATGTAACTTGCCATCACCATTCATTGTTTTGTATGATAATTAGTGTGGCATATCTCCCAAACATAATCCTGAACTCTTTCAATCCGTTGGTTTGTTGAGAATGTTAAATGTAACTTTTTTGAGAGGAATGAGAATGAAAGGGGCGGTGTATGACTTGAGTCATTCTTTGAAATTTGCTTTTTTTTAAGACCTGCTAATCTTTAAACAGCTATACATAATAAATTTGTAGGTCTGATTAAATAGTTTTCAACTGCAATATGACTTATTTTTAGTTTCTTTTAATTCTGCTTAATGAACAAGTCTACGGGGAGCTTCACAAGTGTACAAGCAATAGGGATGGCGAAATTTGTTATGAGCTTGTGGGTTAATTGCTTGCAAGTCCTCATGATTCCATTAATATCATCTATTGCCGTCAACTTTGTAATTTGTCAAATGAGATTTAATCCGCATTAGCAATGTAATGGCAACAGTTTTCTATTCTAATTTATAAATCTGTAGAAATTTGTTAATCTTTAATATGTAAACTTAATAAAATATCCCATCTTTCCATTGAGAGTCATGTGACCCGATTTAGTAGCATGGAATTTCTTTTAATGGTTATTGTCAATTTGAGAGGTATGAGAGGGAAAAAACTTGCTTTATTATACAAAATACTCCCTATTTATAGATCTATACAAGATCTAATGAAGAAACAAAATAACTATAAAATAATTGCTGAAATAAATTCCTTCCTAAACTAAATGTCTAGTTATGGAAGGTATTCAACGTGATCCAGGCGGGCTTCCCACGGATCACTGATCATAATCGTGGGATCGATTTTGCAAGGGAAGGCTGAGATTTAGCACTCCCCCTCAAGTTGGAGAATATAGATCTGTCATTCTCAGCTTGGCAATCATTCTGAGGATGGAAGAACTATCCAATCTTTTGGTAAGGATGTCTGCAAGTTGATCTTTTGATGATACATGATCGACACTTACTATACCACTGTCTAGTTTTTCTTTAATAAAATGTCTATCCACTTCTATGTGCTTGGTCCTATCATGCTGCAGTGGATTATGGGCTATACTAATTGCTGATTTATTGTCACAATGTAGCCTCATGGGCTCATCCCACTTGACCTTTAAGTATTATAGGATTATTTTGATCCATAGTAGCTCACATATTCCCAAGTCTATAGCTCGATATTCTGCTTCTGCACGAGATCTTGCCACCACATTCTGTTTCTTGCTTCTCCATGTAACTAAGTTACCTCCAAGAAATGTGCAGTATCCAGAGGTAGATCATTTGTCAACCGCTGATCCTGTGTAGTCAGCATATGTGTATACTTATAGGTTTATTCCGCGATCTCTCTTAAAGAGAATCCCTTTTCCTGATTTTCCTTTAAGGTAGTGCGATATCCTATCTACCACTTGCATGTGAATCTGCTTTGGATTCTGCATAAACTGACTGATCATTCTTACAGAAAATGCTATATCTGATCTAGTGTGGGAGAGGTAGATCAATTTCCCTACAGGTCTCTGATAGGCCCCTTTATTTATATCTGGATCTTCTCTAGCTTCCCCAGTTTAGGATTAAAGTTCTACTGGTGTCGGTGCCGATTTACAAGCTAGTTTACCTGTTTCTTTTAGAAGATCTTTGATGTATTTCTGTTATGAAATGAAGATTCCTTTGCTGGAGTGAGCTACTTCAATTCCGAGAAAGTATTTTCGTCTACCAAGTTCTTTGATGTCAAATTCCTTAGTAAGACTTTTCCTTAAACTAACTTTCTCCTCTTCGTTATTTCCCGTCAAAATAATATCATTAACATATACTAATAATATTATGACTCTCCTTGAGTCTAAGTGTTTAAAGAATAATGTATGATCCCCTTAACTCTATCGATACCCATTAAGGAGCATGAATTTAGAGAATCTTCCGAACCAGGCCCTTGGTGATTGTTTGAACCCATATAGAGCCTTTTTCAATCTGCACACACTGTTACCTTCGAATTTTTCTTTAAACCATGGTGGTATTTCCATAAATATCTCTTCTTCTAAATCCCCATGTGGGAATGCATTTTTCACATCCAATTGTTCTATATGCCAGTTGTACTTGGCTGTTAGTGAGAGTAGTATTCTGACAGTATTCATCTTGGTTATAGGCGTAAACGTTTCTTGGTAGTCAATGTCATATATTTGAGACTTTTGAGTATACCCTTTTGCCACCAGTCTTGCCTTATATCTCTCTAGTGTGCAATCGGCTTTATATTTTATTGAGAATACCCATTTGCAGCCGACCGATTTTTTTCCTATCTGTAGATTAACAATCTCCCATGTTTTGTTCTTTTCTAGGGCATACATTTCATCCTTCATGGCATTTTTCTAATTTTTATTAGATAAGGCCTCAGAAATATCCTTAGGAATATGGATATCTTCTAATGTAACAAGAAAATTTTTGTGTGACGACGAGAAGTTGTTGAAGGATATAGAGGTCTTTATAGGGTATAAGGGAGGTGGTGAGCTTACCTTTTTTTGGGAGATGGTTCAAATTCTTGGTTCTGCTTTGCAGCATAGCTCCAGTTTGTTCGTCTGGAGTAAACCTTTTGATGTAGGCAAAGGGGGGTCAAAATAACTTGGGTTCTTTTGGTCTTTGGGCTGATGGTTGCCTCTCGGATTGGGCCTTGGCTGCTTTGGTTTTGAGCTAAATTCTTGGGAGCTACTTGGTTCTAGCTCATTATTGTTTGAGCTGATGTTTTAGCTCATTAATTGGAAGAGTATTTGCACTTGATAGCTCATTAAGAGGAGTGTTTTCTTGCCCCTTTCCTTGTGGTGGCTGTCCCGATCCCCCTAGCTGCTGGCTCCGTCTCTTGTGCTGCCCCTTTGGTTCCCCCCTGGCTATCTGTTCCAATTCTCTGGGTTGCTGGTTCTGGTTCCCTGTGTGCCTGTTCCGGTTCCCCTTGTGCCCTTTCAGTTCATCCTCTAGCTGCTTGTTTCGTGGATGCTTTTTCTTGTTTCATGTGTTTCTTTTTTGGGTGCTGTTATGGAATTAATTTTGGCCTTTTTTGGGCTGTTTGGCTGCTGTTTTTGGACAGCCAGCTGACCTTTCATTTCCCTTACCTGATTGGTTTATTTGGAGGCCTGTTATGGGCTGTTTGGCTGCCATCTTTTCTCCTATAAATATTAGATGTTTTGTAATGAAAAAAGAGGATGTTATGATGCAATTTTTATAGCAAAAAACCAGAGGTTATTTCTTCTTTCTTAGAAAAGCTTGAGAGCTTGTTTCACTTCTCTTCGTCTTCCTTTAGGAAAGCTTGCGAGCTTGTCCTCTCTTCGTCTCGGGCTTCTTACCTCTTTCTTCTCGCCGCAAGTGACCACCCCATCTATATCTTTCGTCTCAAACAAAGAAGAGCTCCTTTAGGTGTTGTTTATGTTTGTGTTTGTAAGCGTCAAAACTTGTGTCTTTTTATGATATCAAAGGTGTATTTTGAGTATTTCGTGTTATTTCTTATTATCCTAGGAAGAATTACTTTTGCTAGCAAAAATTAGGGGCTTCTTCCTAATTTTTTCTTGCATCAAAATGGTATTAGAGCTTTAGGTTGTGTACAAGTCTTGTTGTGAGTCTTTAGAAAAAAAAATATTTACGATAATGAGCAGTCCAAACCATCGTCCTATGGAAATCTCAAGTCAAGAGCCGACAAAATTTCAAGATGAATACGATCCTGCCAATGTTGAAAGTTAAACACCATTGCCCAGTACTAATGAAGTTGGCATTTCAACAGACATCAGTCTCTCTCCCAAAGGGGATTCAATAGACCCGATTCAAAATGAACAGTACAAGTTACAAAGATTGAAGAATTGAAGCGGTCAAACAAAGAAAAATCTTAATCGAACTCATCAGGAGATGAGGTTATTCCACCATGAGAGAATTGATGCAAGCAAAATGGGAAGAGCCGGCTGGTTCTTGGTTGCTTGGGTTGGTTGTTCGGTTCCCGGCCCGTTTGGCTGTTCGGATGGCTGCCTATTGGCCTTTTTTCTCCTCTTTTCTAATTGGTTTGAGTGGGCGGCTAATTTGGCTTTTGGGGTTCCTAATTTATGGTGATTTTTGGAATTCCTAATTTATGGTGACTTCTGAGATTCCTAATTTATGGTGAATTTTGGGATTCCTAATTTATGGTGACTTTTGAAATTCCTAATTTATGGTGACTTTTGAGATTCCTATTCTCCAATTTATGAGGGCTGTTTTGTGGGCTTCTTCTTCCCTCCTATATATAGAATTGTTTTGGGCTGTTTTAGAAGTATGTTTTGGTGAGAAAATATTTGGAATGTGAAATCTGCGGGTTGTGTTCTAGCTTGCGAGCTAGTTCCCTTTCTCTTCTCCTCTCTTTGATTTCGTCTCGGGCTTTTTATCTACTTCTTCTCTCCATGGTTACCACTCCATTGTATCTTTCTTCTTAACTTATCTTATTATAAATGTATTAGGTGTTTAAGTGTCTTTTAACGTGTCTTTGTTATCATTTCATCTATAATTTGTAGTTTTATCATTAAGTCTTCCTATTAGTCATTTTTTCGGTATATTTGGTTTGAAATAGGTCAATTTTGGAAGACTTGCAAATTTTATATTTATAGGCAAATTTTCTTGCCTACATCAAAATGGTATCAGAGCAGGTTAGCAAATCCTTGGTTGGTGTGAGTTTTTCTTAAGAAAACTAAAATGGCTAATAATCAAGGGGATTGACAACAAATGATGCAACAGTTGGCTGATTTGCAAAATCAAATAAATAACATGGCTAATACTCTTGCTAACCTAAATGTCAACAATCATAATGTTCAAACTTCTGAAAGTAAAGAGGAAGTTCCTAGAAACCAAAATAGGCGACAACGAAATTGGTATTATGGGATTAAAATTGATGTCCATAACTTCGAAGGTAAACTTCAACTCGACCAATTCATCGAGTGGGTAGAAAAAATGGATTAGTTTTTTGAATGAAAAGAAATACCAGATAACAGGAAAGTCAAATTTATAAACTTAAAACTCAATGGTCATGCACTTACTTGGTGGAAAAATCTTCAAAATAATAGACAAAGGTGAGGGAAAGAAAAAATTCAAAACTGGGAAAGAATGAAGGAAAAAATGAGAGGGAAATTTCTGCCTTCAGATCACGCACGAACAATCTTCGTAATGACTCATTTGTAGACAAGATATGAATCACCCCTTATGATATGCAAGGAATTTCTTGGTTTATTAGGTCTACCTGATTCATTTGTAGATAAGATAGAATTATCTTTAGGTTTAGTAGGTTTTGTAATGACTCTTCCTCCATTTCTTTTGAACACATAAGTTTTAGATTTAAAAAAATGAGTAGGATTTAAACTATTGCAATGTGCATCCCAAATTAATGTCCTGTATCTGTGGGTTTATATCACCCCTTATACATTAGTTATACGTAGCAAGTTGAATTGGAACCAAGTATTTTTGTAAATTTTTAACTTCCGTGCTATTTTATAAGGTTGTGAATGCAGTTTGGGTTTGAGTTACTTTCTATAGTTAATGTAACTACGACATTGATGCATCTGCCATTGTCTATGATAAGCTTATATATTGTATCTCCTTTTTGAAAGTAATTTTGAAGTGTGAAAGTTCTTCTCCATTCAAATTTGGTTTTTAGGTCCAGCAATAATTCGTACTATAGCATTGAAGAATGATACAATAAAGTATCTTGAGAATCACTTGTTTCTTGAAATTCCCGAATGTATCCTGATATCCTCTACATTATTCTTTTTTTTTTTTTAAAATCTTATTCATCTAACATATTAATATGTCAGCTGTTGCTTGCATATTCATTCACAAAATGATGAAGCTTAAAACATGCTTTAGTAGAAATCTGAGATCCAGTTGTACTTGCGTTAGGTTTTCATTCATTATCTTTATTAAGTTTGGCGTTACTGACACACAGTAGTTGCCACAATTTTGTGTTTGTGTGCTGAACGTAAGGCAGAACTTCTGTCTTCTGTTTCTGTGTTCTATCATTTAGGATTTCTCAATATTTGTTCAAAATTGAAAGATTGAAAGCATATTCAATATTTAGTATTTGGTGTTATTTTTCTTAATATCAGAACTCAATCCTGGCCTAGACATTGAATGACTTCTTAATGTAACTTACATAGTTCCAAAGTGAATAATAATTCTTTTAGTTTGTTGATATATTCGTTAATGGATTTCATTCTTTGTTTAGATGTATTGAATTCATCAAACAAATTACGATAATACGATAATGGAGGATATTCTTTCGTGAAGTGATGCTATTATTTTTTCCTAACCAAATCTAAGTTCTTTACCAAATCTTGCCCCTTTTTAGCGAAACTAATCTAATCCATTTTAGCTTATCTAGATTATTTGTTTAGCAAATCTAATTTAATGCTCATCTGACATAATTCACCATTCAAGAAAACCATATTGCCAACCTTAGAAAAAGCATTTTGATCTATTATTCTATCACATGTTGGTGCTTCTATGTTTAGCTGCTTTATTTTATCATCAATATGTACTTGACATGTGTATTTTTTTTTAAATATTTTTTATTAGAATGTGGGCCATTAATGTAAACTTAACATTCAAATTAACAAGCTCTTCCGTATGATTAAATCAGCTTATTCATTTAGTGCAAACTTTTTAGGACTGTTGGTTGTAGTCAAACTCTTTGTAGTATTTAAGACCTTTAATCTAATATGTCAATTCCTGGTTTTTCTTGATTAAGTTGTATTTCAATTAATTATTTTTTGGATTCGTGAAATTGCATCCCTTTGTTTATTTGTTAAATGACCCTGCTATTTGGTCCCACTTCTAGTAGAAATTTTATTACAACCTTTAGCTTTGATATTTAGATTGATAGATTTTGTTATTAAAAATTTCTAATGCAAAGGCTAGATCAAATTAATCGATATGAAAAGTTTCTTTTCATGCATGCAAATAATTTTGGGGCTATTTGGTTGGAATACTTTAGGATGTAAAGGATTCCAAATGCAGAAAAATTTGGTGTTTGGTTGGAATACTTTGAATGATAAAGGAATTCAAAGTATAATAAATATAGTGTAAATCATTATAGTTCATTTTTTAGGTAAAACAAAGCTTGCCCAGTTTTGAGCGAGAGTTAACGAGTCAAATGAGAAAAAGTAGGAGGTGTCGGATTCTGAGAAGTTCAGAGACAACCGCAGTCTATCCTATGTTGGGCTTTACATTTTAAGAGAAAATTTTATGTGTAAGTTGACATTTTATCACACAGCAAGCAAGCTCGCTTGACCGTCGCCGGCCACCACCTCAGGCCACCTCCACTAGCCTTAGGCCACCACTGGTGGCCACCGCACCAGCCGCTGGCCGCCGACTACCCACCACCACCGCCGAACATCGACCGCCGCTGTCACCCACCGTCAACCGTCTTTTTAAAACTTTACACTACATTCATTTTACTTCAAACAAAAAAAAAATAAAAAATAAAAAATAATAATTCACCTGAATTTACTTTACACTCATCTAAACAACTCCAAAATGTTCCTTTTACGCTGCATTCCTTTTTTAAGCCATCCAAACAACCCCTTAATGAAATAATTTTTTTTTTGTGAAGCAAATAATCTAACAAAAATCATTATTTTCCACTACTGATAACTCATAGGGAATTATATAAAATCCAATTGGCATTGAAAAGATTTTTTTTTCTCCTAGTAGAAATTAATCATAAGAATTAGGTTTCATACAAAGTATCTCAGTTAATGCATATCTGAGCACAGAAAGAAACTAGTAATGTAATAGATTAGCAAAAAAAAAAAAGCAATGCTCATTTTCAATTAGTCATGACATATTAGAAATAGAAGAAAAGGAGAAATGGAGAAGACAAATTAGCAAGCCTCGGGCTTGACCAAGAAGATTACTTATCTAGAAAGTTTTTAGGTTTAACGATTGGTTGAGGATCCACATATTCGAATAAATGAAGGTGGTATTGTATTCAATTTAAAAATTTTATTCATGCCATAAAGTATTAGCCATATTTTTTGAGGAGATGGTTATACTACTTAGGGCCTAAAGCACCCGTGAAATAGTAACTCAGTAAATAAAAACCGTACATACGCTCATGCAAAGGAACTCTTGGTGTTGCAATGAAATAGAAACCATGAATAAGGATTCCATGCAACAGGTCCCAACAAAATTATCGACAAATCTCCACGTCAAATAAAATCATTGTGCAGCTAAAATGCATCTGTGACGCAATATGATGGTGAAAAGGAAATTCATGATGGAAAGCTCAATAGGAGGCTCCACAACTTCCCACAAAGTTGTTGTAGCCAAAAGTCCTATTAAGCAGAAATTTCTTGTCAATGCATCAAATCATACCTTGAATGCTCCAACTCATCAAAGGCATGTTTAGAAATTTATGAAAGCTAATATGGGTGTGCCTTGTTTGGATAAAATCGAAAAATAAAATCAAGCCAATCTTGTTTGATTGGTTTGGTTTGGTTGTTATTGATTTGGTAATTGGTTGTAATTTTGTTTTTCTTTTTTTAATTTTTGGTTATTAGTCTATATTTTGCTTTTGTAAAGCCCCTCAAACAAAAAGTTGAATTATGCTAATATCTTAAAATATATATTTTTCTAATATCTTAAAATATTAAATCAATAAAGTTCATAAATTGTAAATAAAAAAAGAGAAAAATCAACATGAATATTTTTTATTCTACTAGTTGAAGTTATATAAATTCTTGAAAAATATTTTTACTATTGTTTTTAAAATATGCTATTTGAGTTACAGATAACTAGGTTTCTTATTAAAATTATTTTTTATTTTTGTCATCCAAAAATAAATTAAACTAACGAAACTAAAGTTTGGTTATTAGAAAAATAATTTGGTCGGTTTGATTTTCTAAATTTTATCATTGTAACCTATTGGTTTAACTAATTTGTAAACCGAACCATCTAAGTGAATTAAATGCACACAATATTTTAGAAAATAGTTAGTATTTGTTAAATACTGATTCAAACATCACCATCTGGCCAAATTACAAACTCCAACTCTGCTGACATAATTAGGATTGAAACTCCAAAAAACGGCTGTGACAAATTTTGCATTACTAACAATGATAGCCTCTCAAAATATTTAAGTGTACATGCATAATATTTTCCTTAAATTTCTTATAATTTGATTTCCCTTGTTGGTTTTCAGATTTATCTGATGGAGGCACACAAATTTAAACTTGTTGAGGGACGACGAAGCTAAAATATTTACTTAATTAATGTTAGCTAATGTAAAGGATTCAAAATGTTTTCACAACCTGTCGCATGGTTATCCAACCCCTAGGCTTGCTCTTTTTTTGAGTGCATGCTCAGTGACATGCGACTCTAAACAGTATTGACATATTGTAAACATTTCTCATACTATGCTGATGGCAGCAGCAAAATATGATGTTTTTATTATCTTACATTGGTTCTAATGCCATGCCACTGTTTGCATTTCATGCCGTGGTACCATTATTTCTTTCTTGTTAGCCCAAGTTTTATGTTCCTCAATGTGCAGACTGTTATTTTCTGAACATTTCACTCTTTTGCAGATTTTCATGTGGATGATTCAGAAGTTACTTTAAATGTGTGTTTGGGTAAGCAATTTTCAGGTGGAGAATTATTTTTTCGAGGTGTCAGATGCGACCAGCATGTCAACTCAGAAACTCAACCTGAGGTTTATTGATTACATGTTTTACTATTGTTGAAGACCATCATTTGCATTAAATTTTATATGCCCACATAGTGGGCATTCACCACATGCATTTGTGCTCGTTTTTATGTGAAAGCTAATCCAAGGTGCAAAACGTTAAAACTATTTTTCACCTATGTTTCCTAATAGACTCAATATTTGAATTGTCCATATCATCATGCCAAACTGATAGACCGGCTGATTTGATTGGGAGGGAATTAGGAAGTTTCCTAATTAAGAGGGAACTATTTAGGAAGGTTCTTTATCAAAGGGAAATTGTTTATGAATGTTTTAATTAGAATTGGGAAGGAATTATTTAGGGCAAAAGATGAAAGATCTAATTTGAATTCAAAATATAAGAATGAATTATTTAGGAAAGAGGAGGAATTAAGGGGGATTATTTAGGAAAGTTTTAAGTATAATTGAGAGGGAATTAATTAGGGAAATAAATCTAATTTGAATTCAAATTTGAGAGAGAGAGTTATTTAGGAAAAGGGGGCTGATTTGAGAGGAAATTATGGGAGCCTATTTAAGGCTAACATTATGATGGTTTCAGGATTATGTTTGGAGTTTGCTGAAATTAGAATTTCTTAGGTTATTTGGGCTCTAGCCAGAAGCTAGGGATTTGGGAGAGCCGGATCTTCCTCTCTAATTGAAGATCCAACTGTATCTTGCTATTTTCTTTCATATATCTTCTAATAAAAATAGTTTTGATGTGTTTTTCCTCCTAATTTTTTATTGTCGTTCACTGATTTCAAGGAAAAGTGCATCCACTTCCTATCAAATTGGTATTAGAGCACGATCCGGGTACCTATGGCGGTAAGAAAGATAGAAATGTTGGAAGAAGAGACCAGACAATTGAAATATGATTTTGTAAAGATTTTAGGTTTCAAAAAGCTATTTTTAGCCATCCATAAGAAGATTGATGAGAAATTTGCCATCATAGAGGAGATGATAAAGAAGCTTCTTGAGGGCCAAACCAAACCGACAACATCGGAGGTGAAAGCATCATTGATCGGACAAGAAAATGAGAGACCCTAGGATGAAAATTTTTTGGGGAGAAGATAGAAGCACCAAACATGGTTCAGCCACTCTTACAGGAATATCGAGAAGTGTTCCAGCCAGTTCATGGGTTGCTTCCTCCGCGGGAACACAAGCATGTTGTCTTTTGGAAGGATGGAGTCTCAGATATCAGTGTTCGTCTGGACCATTCTGATGAGATGGAGAGATTGATCAAGGAGTTGTTGGAGGCAGGAATCACTCGATCTAGTGACATTCCATTTTTCAGTCTGGTGATATTAGTCCAGTGCTTCAACAACCGTTTTCAGTCTGATTGAGAACAAGGTGGCACTTTGGGAGGGGAGTATTGATAGACCAGTCGATTTGATTGGGAGGGAATTAAGAAGTTCCCTAATTAAGAGGGAACTATTTATGAAGGTTCTTAATCAAAGGGTAATTGTTTAGGAAAATTGTTAATTATATTTGGAGGGAATTGTTTAGGGCAAGAGATCTAATTTGAATTCAAAATCTAAGAGGGAATTATTTAGGAAAAATGAGGAATTAAGGGGGATTGTTTAGGAAAGTCTTAATTATAATTGGGAGGGAATTAATTATGAAAGTAAATCTAATTTGAGGCTAATTTGGGAGGGAATTATGGGAGTCTATTTAAGGCTAACTATGAGATGATTTCAAATTATGTTTGGAGTTTGCTGAATTTCTTAGGTTATTTGGGCTCTAGCTGGAAGCTAGGGATTTGGGAGAGCCGGATCTTCCTCTCGAATTGAAAATCTCACTGTATATTGCTATTTTCTTTCATATATGTTGTAATAAAAATAGGTTTGGTGTGTTTTCTTCCTAATTTTTTATTGTCGTTTGCTAATTCCGAGAAAAAGTGCATCCACTTCCTATAACAAACGCACAATTACTAAAAGATAACTCATTTGCTATAAGCAGAACTGAAGAAAACGTTTTTTTTATGGAAATTATTTATAAAAGAATATTATGTTGTAATCATTTCCTCTGCATATGCCACTTTTCCCTTCAACTTCTAGAAACTTCACTTTGAACTTCATTTTTAGAATTCTCACTTTGATTTAGTTTATGCTTTTGTAATCATTTGATGCTCTAGGATATTTGTTAACTGACCATGTAACCCTTATGATTTTGAAATCAACCCACCCTCTTATCTTTCAGCTTTTTCTAATCTTTACTGTGATTTTATTTTAATGTAATTTGCTTTGGGAAAGTAGAGCAGGGATGCAGCTGATGTGCAAGTTGAAGCTGATGGGTCATGAAACTATTGACCTACTAGGTTGTTTGTCTAATTAAAGTTTGGATGGGGCTGATGTTGAATGGTTCTCACTTGTTGGATCGTGGAGTTGATTAGGAGGAGCCATAGCTGGGCTGGGGAACTTGGTCACCTATCCTATTGAGTTTAGTGATTGGAAAAGAATTAGGCTTATGCCAAGAACCTACCAGACTCGAACAATCAAGCCAATAGTGTTTCTATTTAGCCGGACCGTTGATTTAGTATGCCTTGAACAAAACCCAATATTCTTCATGAGCCGGATGGGTCACTAGAAAGTCTATTTAACTTTGGGCGTCTAAATATAAAAGGTTTGAATTGAGCAAAACTTTGAATTGAGCAAAACTATTAACTCATTTATGTTGGGTCAAGCTAGGCAGAGTTTCACATATTGTCAAATGCCTAGACATAACTTCCTGATGCCAAGTTTTAGTTTTAGTGCAGTGAAATTTGGGCATGAATGCAAGTTCACGATTAAAAGGACAAACTTTCAATTTGGTCATTTCAGATATACTTTGCGATCCTATTTTTAGAATGCTTAAAAAAAGACCTCCCAAAAAATGTAAATAACCCTTGTTATTTACGAGTATTAATTGAAAATTTTGGCTATGTATCATTATTGTACACCTCTGAAACATGTATAATTTACGCTCCACTTTAATTAATATAACATTGGAAGAACATAGAGCAGAAATAACTGTAATTAAATTTACCTTACTAATCTTATATTGCGCTATTCTTATAGGATTTTCCAATCACAAACCAATTCACAACTCCATGATGATGACCTAAAAATAATAATGAAGAGATAATCGAATGACAACTTAGTAAAAGTTGTCCTACCTGTAATGACTGAGACTAAGGACTAGCTCAGAAATCTGCTTCTTATCACCAATCACCATCGCTGACTAATATGCCTGAAAGATAAAAGAATATTTATAAACATCAAGCTTGAATGACATGCCTATGGACAGTATGCCCAACTATTAGAATGCACTTCCAAAATCAAGTCATCTACCTCTCTTGTCATATAGACACACTAGCTGGTGTGGTGATCATAATAAATAGTAATCAATAATCATATTTATGCTATCAAGTTGGCAAGTTATAGAGCTTGAGCATCAATGAGTCAATGGCACGTTGGCATTTCTGGAAAGTCACCAATCGGCTCAATGGGATCACACAAACCATGTTCCTATACACGCTCCGTGGTTTTGGATTTGCGTTTCCAGTTATCACAATAGAAGTCATCTATACGTGCCCGATTGTTTTGCTAATTCCCTAAAGGAATCACCTATCAATAAGAACCCCAACATTTGCACCTATAGGTCAAACATCCTCATAACTCAATAACCATAATCATTATGTATTAACTCAACATGCCACTTAGATAATGAAGCTTAGCATCACTAATAGATCAATGTTGACCTCTGTAAAAGAAACCAAAGGAGAACGAGAGAGAGACCAGTGGATCCACGAATATTGCCGGATATCCCGCATACCTCGGACTGTCGAAGGATCTCCGAAATCCTGCGACCTGCTCTGATTTGCGATCAAGTCCCGCGAATCCAGTTGAGACATCGCGTACCTCAGATTGCCGAACCGATCAAATCCCGTGAAATCCTGCTCAAAATCGGTGATCTCTCCTCGATCGAACGCCCAAGTTGCCGTTAAATACAGGACCAAGTGAGAGCTTCGGCACTCACTGGATCTCAACTCTCTCTCCCATTCGCAGATCCCACTCGATTGCAGGAGCTCCCGAACCTGTCGCCTGCTCCGGTCGATCCCCTCAGCCATCCGAACTTCTTCCTCTCCCGACCTCGAGCTGACGTCGAAGCCCTGATCTCCACCCCGAGCTCTCTCACTCTCCCTCATTCCTCTCTCAACCTCGCTCCAGCGACGATTTCCCCTTCCAGCCGATCGGAAGCAACAGACGGGAGCTCGCACGGCTGTGAAGATAACTTTCTCCCTTCCGTGCGTTTCTTCGGCTCCTTCCTGGCTGTCCGACCTTGCCCAACGCCACCTCTGGCTGAAGGATCGGAAGTTACGGCATTTTGATCGGAGCCGAGAGCAAGAGCTCGCCGACAGTGAAGGTAACTTTCTCCCCTTCGCTCGCTTGCTCGGCCAAATCCAGTAAATCTCCTGAACGAAACAGAGAGGGTAGAGGGAGAGGGTTTAATTTATTTTAATTAAATTAACTTTAATTAATTTTAATTATAATATTTTAATTAATTATACTTAATATAATTAATTATAATTAGTTTTAATTAAATGCTTATAATTAATGATAGGTTAATTCAATCTATTGCTGCTACTATATGCCAGATAACACGTATTTCTATACGTATCTGATTGACGACTAGCCTTAATCGAAAGTTCTCTCTCGTTATCGGGAGGGGTAATTAACTATAGGGGCTTGCGCCTATAGGAAACCAGAACTCAGATCATAAAGTCCTCGCAAAATGAGGGCGAAATCTCTGGGTAGTGTCTTATCTACAAACCCATCTGCCTTCCAAAATTTACCCCGGAACTTAGTTTGTTAAAACTCCCTCGCCGAATAAGAAAAGCGAGTGGAGGTCGGGGTAGAATTTTCGGAGCCCACAATCAAGAACTTTGCCGATGGAATCGATCTCCCGGACACTCATGAAAGCATCTATTTATGGCCTTAATATCCTTGTTAGAGATGCAAATAACTAATGTTCCCCATGTATGAATGCTTTTATGCGTATCATGCAACATCTTCTCTTATCATATAATATTATCATCTCAATATTAATCTAATCATGCACGCAAACATGAACATGCACTGTGTGTGTGATCATAGTCGGATCAATAATTAAGTGGTACATGCCACATGCAATAAGATAATAAACGTACATAATCCATTCTATCCAATCAATTTGTTAATGTTGATTATTGTTGCACACCAATCACTGCCAATACTACACCTCTCGCATGGAATCCATTGGCATTTGAATAATCAAAATTCAAGAGATCTTATGAAGGCAAAACTAGATTTCAATACAAAGATATATCTTCAACAATATACTGTGTATAGTTTCTTCCTTTTTTTTAGGAAGCCTCCTTTCTCTCTTGTTGACCTTAGTGTTATACCCAAAGAAGAAAAAATGAGGACTCAAAATCATACCAGGAACCTATCGGATCCAAGAATCCCGCTGACAGAGTCGCTTCCGCAAATCCCGCTCCGTACCTCGTATCCGTCGAAGGCATCCCCGAAATCCAGCTGAAATCGGCGCCGCTTCTGAATAAATCTTATAATTGTCTTAATAACTGTCAAAATCGGATACATGCGTAGAAAAAGTAAAATGTTTTTATTTATTTATTTTGCTTGGTAATAGATGAGTATTTATGGGTTTTTTCCGATATTTGTGGTTGTAGGAGCAAATTTCCTTGGCTTCTTTAGTTATTTATTATCAATCCTGAATTTATTTTCACTTGTAAAGCAAAGTATCTCATGAACTGTAGTCGATATAAAATGATTCTCAGATATCATTATCATCATATTCAACAGGTGTTCAGGTGAAAGATACAATTCAAAACATTCAACACTTTATTTTGGCTTTTGCTAACTTGGGCATTGAGATCTTCCTAATTCCATTGTTTATATCATTATTATTGAAAAAATATTGTCCTAATTTCTATGTAAAACCTTTGTAACCGACTTAAAATCATTATTTTTCATCGAATCTTTGAAATGCATCAGCTGAGTGATATTTTTCTATTCTTTCTAATGTGTAAACCTAGCTAAAAATCACAGGATAAATGATACCATGACTGGAAAATTGCAGGTGTGATTCAACTAGCCAAGTGTGGCTGATTTTTTTGGAGCTTCTGTGAATCTCTTTGTTATTTGCTGATCTGTGATAGCTTTTCCCTTTCTTGTGTAAACATTTTTCATGCACATAAGTTTTCTTTTCTTTCTATGGTTGGTTCTCTTTGTTGTTTAATTCATTGCTTTCAGCTAGTTTATAATTTGGAATATCGTAAAAGTTATAGTGCTTGATTCTGATCACATGCTTTATTTACAGGAAATATTAGAGTATTCTCATGTCCCTGGTCAAGCTATACTTCACCGTGGTCGCCATCGTCACGGTGCCCGTCCTACAACATCTGGTTACCGGATCAATTTGCTTTTGTGGTGCAGAAGGTAACCATTGGTTGTTTTTCTCTCTTTTCTTCTCGAACCATTTGCCCCGTTCTTTTGTTGTAATTCAATTTATGTCACGTGAGAGTAGATGTTCCAAAATAGCTGCCTTGTTTATATTTCTCCCACACCTACCATGAAGAAAATGAAAAAAGGTATCTAATTTCAAAGTATGAGTGAACATAGATGGTATGATTTAAATTTTTCTCTTCACGTATTCACGTTTATGATGTAATCCCAAGTCCTTTAGTTTTCAAGCAATATAAATCAATTTGAACTAGTAAATCAATGTAGGTGTTGAGTCGGTGCAAAAGAATGTGTGGCCTTATAATTATTGTGTATTTGTGGTTATTAACAATGGGTTCTCTAGAAGTAAATTCTTATTGGATCAACATTGTAATTATGCCAAGCTCTGATGGAAGATAGGAGAGGTAGGCTTCAACAATTTCTAAAGTTTATAAGCCCCTTCTTTTGTAATGGAAGTGGGTTTAATGTAGTTGACCTCCATATGTATTTTACGGTCGATTTGAGCACGTGCGATGAGAACCGTGGGCTCCTAAAATTCACACCTCGGCCTCTCCGCACCTTCTTTTGTTGACAAGGAGAGTTCTAACATATTTAAATTCCACGTAAATTTTCAGAAGCACATGTTGAATTTTAGATATGACACTACCTAGAGATTTCGCCCTCGTTTTGTGAGGATTTTATGATTTGAGTTCTAGTTTCCTATAGGCGCAAGCTCCTATAGTTAATTGTTCCTTCCGATAATGAGAGAGAACTTTCAATTAAAGTTAATCGTGAGATAGGCACTAAGTACCCAACATATAATAGCAACATTGAGTTTGCGGGATATAAAGAAAAGATTTGGTGTAATGTCTTGATTATGGATGTTGTTCAAACTATCCTTGGTTGTCCTTGGTTGTTTGACAATAACGTTCATATTTATGGAAGGTCGAACATCTATGTGTTCGCACATGATGGTAAGAAAATTAAGCTATTACCTTTCCAACCTAAATCCTCTAAGGATGAGCCTAAACCCACTCCAATCAAACCAAACAAGGGACTCAATATCCTCATCGCTAAAGAGCTGGATATTGAACTGACTCATAGGTTACCCATATACACTTTAGTAGCTCAATTGGTAATCAAAGAAGTGGAGGAACAGCCCCTAAAGAGGTCATACTTCTCCTGGATGATTTCACTAATATGTTCCCTAACGATTTGTCTAATCATCTCTCACCTTTGAGAGACATCCAACACGTTATTGACCTGGTACCTGGACCATCCCTACCCAACCTTCCTCACTATCGTATGAATCCTTAAGAGCACGCCGAGCTTAAACGGCAAGTTGATGACTTACTCCATCGAGAATTCATTAAGAAGAGTATGAGCCATGTGCCATGCCAGGACTTTTAACCCCCAAGAAAGATGGCACTTGGAGGATGTGTGTTAATAGCCGTACTATCAATAAGATCATAGTGAAGTACTATTTCCCCATCCCTCGCTTGGATGATATGCTAGACATGATAACAGGAGCCACCCTATTTTTAAAATTGACCTTAAAAGTGGTTGCCACTAAATTATGATCCGTCCGGATGATGAATGGAAGGCTGCATTCAAAATCAAAGATGGTTTGTATGAATGGATGGTCATACATTTTGGCCTTAGCAATGCACTTAGCACATTCATGAGGGTTATGACTCAAGTCCATCCTTTTCTGGGAAAATTTGTGGTAGTGTACTTTAATGACATTTTAATCTACAACAATTCGGCTGAACAACGTCGAGAACACATCAAACAAGTCTGTGAAATCCTGAGGAAAGAACAATTGTTCGCCAATCCGAGGAAATGTACTTTTCTGGCGGATAGAGTAACCTTATCATTTATCCATATTAATTGACAATATCTCACCTACTTTAAACTTTTTTATGTCCTGTTGTTGATCATAACTTTATTCTGCACACCTTACATGCATCTTGGTGGCTTCTTTCTGTAGAACTACCTATAACTTGAATCCTACTATTTGAATCCCCAGCTTTTTTTTTTTTTTTTTTTTTTTTTTTGCGCAATATAATTATTTTTTATACTTCAATCATACAACTTATAGTTATTTATAATCATATTTTAACCAAGCATTTTGTTGATGAATCTGTGTAGCTCGGTTTTTAGAGAAATGAAGAAGTATCAGCAGGATTTCTCCAGCTGGTGTGGCGAATGCCAAAGGGAGAAAAGGATTAGGCAGCGTCAGTCTCTCGATGCAACCAAATCGGTAATCACAATACCTTCTCTCATCAATTTTTTGTTAACCTATGTACGATATTTCTCAAGTTTTAACAAAGACTTTGTTTGGGACAGCTGTTTTACTGCTTCTTAAATAACGTTTTAGTATAAAATTTTTAATTTTTACATTAAAACTCCCTATTTAAGAAGCCAAAAAAAGTCGTCCCAAACGAAGTTAAAATTTCTTTAACATAATACTATTCGCAATCAATTTTTTGGTGATCCAGGCTTTCCTCAGGACAACTGGATCTATGAGTTAGAGGCTATTTATGCTGCTCTGAATGACAGAATCCTGATTCCCATGTTGTAACTTCTGTGGACTCTGCTCTCTCTGCTCTAAACGCTTCGGAAGACATACTTTTCAAGGCTTTTAGCACTGTATGGGGCTGAACATGGCATGTCTTTTCCAATGTAAATTTGTTGAAATCAAATATTTAACTAGAATTTTTTGAACTTCAAGTCCTGTGATAGCCAGTAAATAATAGATTTTGGCTCCATTCTCAGTCTCTATTTCCTCCTCATAGTATTTTCCCATTTTGTGAAAGACACACAATTGTTTACAGTCAAAGTCATGATCTGTGATTTCCAGTAAAATCAGCGTGCTTTGTGTTAACTTTTATACATTGTCTCCATCCCTGTTTTTAAGATCAATCATTTCTGTTCAAATAGTTTATTCTTATGAAGCCCCCTCTGAAATCATAGATTTCACCTGTCCATCCTTGCAATCAAGGCCTTGCTGGTCTGCAAAAACTTTTCGGGTAGTTTAATACACGTTAAGGAAATTTCGATTATTTGCAAAGTTAATATTCTTTTACCTCCAATTTTTTAATTTATATCAAAATATTGAAATTTATAATTAATATTTAATTAGTTTATTTTAATTTTTGTTTATTTCTGTACCATTTCATTGTTAACATATATGTATATATCAATATGTATGAATGAGCATCAAAGTTGTACTATAGTTTGTTTTTTTAGGAACATTTAGGTTAATTAAGACAAACTCATACACATTTAGTTGGTAGCCAAAACTCCCAACAAACAAATCAAGATGAGCTGCGTGTATTATAGTTTAATTATATTTGAATGTATGAATGGGGGCAGAAGTAACTGAGGACATTATATCCAACCAAATCGTATGCGGTGGTATGTTGTCTATCATTCTCTTCATTCAAACATTAAATCTCACGCCAAAATTTTGTAGGTGAACAGTGCGACGCTAACATTGGGATCACACTGTTCATATACTCCAAAATTTTTATGTTACGGAAAGAGGAGAAAGATAATTACCTTCGCAGCAAGATGAAGAAGAAGTGAAAGAGAAAAAAGAAATGAAATTCAATTGGAGATGAATTATTGCATTTTAACGTTTTATTACGTTTTGGAATGAAAAATGGAACATATAATCATTGTTCACGTTTGAGTGCAAGATTTTTAGTTGAAACATTATAGATGTTTCTTCATATGCTTTTGGCATAGATAATCATTAATTCATCCCTCACCCAAATATATAAAAAATAATCTGAAGCAACAATTACTCTCAAACATGCCTGGGAGCCTTATTTGTAAAAATAGTTAAATAATTATTATCGGAAAAATATTTTTTTTTCTAAATTATTGTGGCTATCTAAAAATAATTTTATAAAAAAAATTGATTATTTTTCTTATAAATATATATGCTATAACAGATCTAATTGTTAGAAGTTATTTCTCACTAATAAAAATTAAATAATAATAATAATAATAAAATTATAGCAATACAATTTTGTGAAAAATCAGTCTCTATTTCCTCCTCATAGTATTTTCCCATTTTGTGAAAGACACACAATTGTTTACAGTCAAAGTCATGATCTGTGATTTCCAGTAAAATCAGCGTGCTTTGTGTTAACTTTTATACATTGTCTCCATCCCTGTTTTTAAGATCAATCATTTCTGTTCAAATACTTTATTCTTATGAAGCCCCCTCTGAAATCATAGATTTCACCTGTTCATCCTTGCAATCAAGGCCTTGCTGGTCTGCAAAAACTTTTCGGGTAGTTTAATACACGTTAAGGAAATTTCGATTATTTGCAAAGCTAATATTCTTTTACCTCCAATTTTTTAATTTATATCAAAATATTGAAATTTATTATTAATATTTAATTAGTTTATTTTAATTTTTGTTTATTTCTGTACCATTTCGTTGTTAACATATATGTATATATCAATATGTATGAATGAGCATCAAAGCTATACTATAGTTTGTTTTTTTAGGAACATTTAGGTTAATTAAAATAAATTCATACACATTTAGTTGGTAGCCAAAACTCCCAACAAACAAGCCAAGATGAGTTGCGTGTATCATAGTTTAATTATATTTGAATGGGGGCAGAAGTAATTGAGTACATTATCTCCAACCAAATTGCATGCGGTGGTATGTTGTCTATCATTCTCTTCATTCGAACGTTAAATCTCACATCAAAATTTTGTAGGTGAACACTGCGACGCTAATATTGGTATCACACTGTTCACATACTCCAAAATTTGTGTTACGGGTTGCCAAAGCAAGGAGAAAGATAATTACTTTCGCAGCAATATGAAGAAGAAGTGAAAGAGAAAAAAAAATGAAATTCAATTGGAGATGGATTATTGCATTTAAACATTTTATTACGTTTTGGAATGAAAAATGGAATATATAATCATTGTTCGCGTTTGAGTGCAAGATTTTTAGTTGAAACATTATAGATGTTTATTCATATGCTTTTGGCATAAATAATCATTAATTCATCCCTCACCCAAATATATAAAAAATAATCTAAAGCAACAATTACTCTCAAACATGCCTGAGAGCCCTATTTGTAAAAATAGTTAAATAATTATTATCGGAAAAATATTTTTTTTCTAAATTATTGTGGCAATTAAAAAATAATTTTTCTAAAAATAATTTTATAAAAAAAATTGATTATTTTTCTTATAAATATATATGCTATAACAGATCTAATTGTTAGAAGTTATTTCTCACTAATAAAAATTAAATAATAATAATAATAATAAAATTATAGCAATACAATTTTGTGAAAAAATACCCCACATAAATCTTACGCCTTAAGATAACACACATTTTATAGCAATCAAAGAATCGTTGCTAAAAGCAAACAACCAAAGGCCTTTTAAGGTTTCAAAAAAAAAAAAAAAACTGATAATTCCACAATTTAAATTTTGCTCGCCTCAAAATAAATTATTAAAAAAAAACTGATTCAAATTATTAACCATTTTCCTTTATAAACTCTCACCCAAAAAGGATCTGAAGGCTAGTATTTTCTTAAGCAGATTTATTAAAAGCTGCCAATTTGCCAACTAGGAAATTAAGGTCCACTATGCTCTAACAAGCTTTAAATAATAATAATAATAAAAAGCTTCACATAAAATGTTCCAAGATTAGGCTAGATAGCATAAGAAATAATATTTCTGAAAAAGGAATTCTGAATTATAAAAGGACCCTGCATCAACATGGCCTTATTAATTCTAATAATAATCAAAACATAACAGGTTTGAAACAAATGCTCCTCTTGGTGTTATATGAAGAAGCCAAAAGAGGAACATCTAAGGTTTTGTTTGGGACGGCTTTTTTACTGCTTCTTAAAGCAGTTTTCTAGTAAAAAATTAAGAAGCAATAAAAAAGTCGTCCCAAACGACGCCTAAGTCATTAATTCTACAAAATTTGAATGAAAACGATGCAGCCAGCTTCATCTTCTACTCTCCTATAATTTCAAGATGAGAATTTGAGATGGACTTCATGGAAAACAGAAAGTTATCTGTAACTTTCATGGTTGAGAAGTTTCAGCAAAATGGCCTATATAAAAAAAAGAGGTTTTTATTTTTCAAATAAAGAGGGAGAGAATTGCATAAACAGTACAAGAAAATAAAATTTGCCTACAAATATTAAAAAAAAACTGTAATTTAAGCGTTAGAATTTAGTAATTGATGTTACTTACAGGGCAAAAAGAATTTGATTTGAGTCCCTGGTGCAGTTCTTGCGAAGACAGCAAAAGCCTCACAGGACGGTATTCAATAGACAGACTTCTCATTCTGTTGTCTAAAAAGCTAATTAATTCACGTTCTATAAGATGCTCAAACGCCTGCAGATAAAGATCAGCTTTATGTTATGAAGAAAACAGCTTTTAGTATTTAAGGGTTTATTATACTCACCCTTAGACAAACACTCCATGAATAGTTATCAGAAGTCTTGTAGGCATCTTGTATGGCCTTGTACTCTGCCATTGAAAGAATTTGCTGAGATGTCTTAGGTTTCATTTGGGACGGTTTTTTAATTGCTTCTTGAAGCAGTTTTTTAATATAAAAAATAAAATTTTTGTACTAAAAAGCTACTTCAAGAAGCACTACAAAACCCGCCCCAAACGAAGCCATGGAAACCAATTATGTGTAGAAACCATAGCGGGAAGTGAAATGAGAATTATTTTCCACCTTTCATAATGGAATTGAAGTTGAATGAATTCTGCTCCCTACTCCCCAGTCTATTCATGCAAACCAAAATGTAGAATTCCAAAACGGAGGCACCTGGACAAAAATATTATCAGGCAATTGAAAGCAAGGCCAAAACATGGGCGTTAAAATAATGAAATTTTTTTCAAATGCTTCACTTTGAACTTCCTTCAAATTCTTCACTTTGAACTTCATTTGTAGAATTCTCACTTTGATTTAGGCTTCGTTTGGGACGGCTTTTTTTACTGCTTCTTAAAGCAGCTTTCTTTTACAAAAATTTTATTTTTTTACTAAAGTTGATTTAAGAAGCATTAAGAAAGTTGTCCCAAATGAAACATTAGTTTATGCTTTTGTAATCATTTGGTGCTGTGGTATATTTGTTTACTGACCATGTAATCCTATATGATTTTGAAACCAACCCACTTATCTTTCAGTTTTTTATAATCTTTACTGTGATTTTATGTTTAATGTAATTTGCGTCAGGAAAGTAGAGCAGGGATGCAACTGATGGGCAAGTTGAAGCTGATGGGTCATGAAACTATTGACCTACTAGGTTGTTTGTCTAATTAAAATTTGGATGGAGCTGATGTTGAATGGATCTCACTTGTTGGATCGTGGAATTGATTAAGAAGAGCCATAGCTGGATTGGGGAACATGGTCACCTATCCTATTGAGTTTAGTGATTGGAAAAGAATTATGCTTATGTCAAGAACCTACCAGACTTGAACAATCAAGCCAATAATGTTTCTATTTGGCCGGTTTTAGCCGGTCTGGTGATTTAGTATTCCTTGAACAAAACCCAATATTCTTCATGAGCCAGATGGGTCACTATAAAGTCTATTTAGCTTTGGGCGTCTAAATATAAAAGGTGTGGGTTAAGCAAAACTATTAACTCATTTGTATAGGGTCAAGCTAGGCAGAGTTTCACATATTGTCAAATGCCTAGACATAACTTCCTGATGCCAAGTTTTAGTTTTAGTGCAGTGAAATTTGGGTATGAAAGCAAGTTTACAATTAAGGCTTCGTTTGGGACGGTTTCTTTGTTGCTTCTTAAAGCAACTTTTTAGTACAAAAATTACATTTTTTATACTAGAAAGCTGCTTTAAGAAGCAAAAAAAAAGTTGCCCCAAGCAAAGCCTAAAAGGACAAACTTTCTTGTGGAAGATAGGCCTAGCTAAAACTTTGATGCATAAATTTTTTGGTAATAGTAAAACTAAAGAGATCAAAATAATTGCAAAAAAGGCTTCATCAGTACGACACTAACCTTGCAGTTTATCGAGCATAGGTTGCCTCTGCATACATGAAAGTGCATTTTTGAAGCCATCCAATGTCAGCGATCCTGACTCAAAATGCATCCAACTTATGGCATGGTATCTGCTCATGATATTAATTTCATAAAATCAATATAAGCTTTGCTTATACGAGGGCTTTGATTCATTAAGACATTAGAGGGTGAACTTACAGAAATCTACAAATATTGCTTATGGTATTGTCTACAGATGATAGCACATCAAGAATTTCTTTGAACTTTTTGTCGCCTAAAATATTCTGCAAGCATGTCAAGGGTTTTAATTGAAAATTTTGACATTTGCAGTAGTACATTGATGTATGCTTGTGAGCATTTCTTGTATTTGGCAAATAAATATACTGTGAAAACTAGTAATACATGCAGAACAAACACTGATAAGTGATCAATGCTATAACATTTGTAACCTGTGGCTTGGACATAAAGAAGAAAAATACAACAAAAAAAAGCATAGCTGGAAACTACAATGAAAGTGGCACTTCATGCATTTAGTAGCCTCAAACTTTTCATTTTATGAGGTATGAGAGTATACAACAACAACAACAACAACAACAACAACAAGCCTTTATCCCACTACCTCGGGTCGACTACATGAATCTTTTTTCTCCATTGTGTCCTATTAAAAGTCAAATTCTCGTTTAAATCTAATAGAGAAAGATCATTTCTAATATTTTCTATTGGCTGAAAGCTTATACTATCAAGTCCACAAGACTCGAACCCAAGACCTCTTAGTTAGTAGCCCAAGCTCTCAAACAAAAGAGCATCCTTTAATAACAATTAGATCATGATGTTGCCTACAGGACAACACCTTAGATTGCATCGACATGGAAATAATTAAGATAGTATCTTTGGTTTTACATCAAAGCTATAACATTTTCCATGTATCAGCAGAAAGAAACAGCTTGGCTCCAAATATTTAAATGTTGCTCAAAACAACAGATCATGAATGCAGCGTTTTACGAAGGATACATTGACGTTTGAGTTGAATTCCTTGACATATTTGGAAGGCAAACTTAAATTTTTTGGCAAATATAACAGGTGCTCCAGCAATCTACAAAACACTTAAACAATATATAAACATTATATATAATCAACTTGAAAAATTATCCACTCATGATCAAAAGCTCCAAAATGTTTTAGACTACATTAAGGTTACCTCTGCATATCTTCAGTTGAGAGTGGCGTGAACAAAAGCTTCCTATGTGAGAATCTTGATCTCACCCTTTTCTCTAGAAGTTGATCTGCATCCTATGACAAACAACCTAGTCAGACAACATTAGAAATATAAATAATATACTTATCTACCAAGTGCAATTGTTATACATGCAATACCAAGATCACCATAACTGGAATTTTAGAGCGGCTTTAATTTTCCCCAACAAAGACAAAAAAATTTACTCCGCAGTAATCACATATAAATAGAAATTTAAGATCAAATTTGCTAATATTATGATGTCTTGTATTAAAAAAAAGTTATTGTTTTTATAGAAAAAGTAGAAAAAAAAAGTAATTTGAATTTTATTGCTTGATTTAGTACAAAGTGTGGAAATATTTATATACTTGTCCAAAAGGCTAAAAATGGAAATAAATTAAATTTACTTTAAAAAAAAAAAGAAAAAAAAAATCTCCAAGAGGGGTCGATATCTAAAATAGGAAGAAGAGGCATATATTAGAGAATAGACCAAACAGTTAGAACCCTTAATTTGTATGCTCAAACACTCATACTAAGATTAGTTGAGTAAAGGGTCCCATCATTCTTCAACGCTACCCCTCAAACTGAATAATTAATTCACTATTCTAGCCTGCTTATAATATTTTTTACTGTGGAGCTACAAAGTCTTTTGGTAAGATGATTGCAAGTTGATTTCTTGTTAGCACATATGGAGTACATATCAACCCCACTTTTTAATTTATGTTTTATGAAATATCTATCCACTTCCATTTATTTGGTACGATTATCTTGTACTAGATTATGAGTAATGATGATGGCAGATTTATTATCACAGTATATCTTCATTATCCCATCCCATTTGATTTTTAAATCTGCTAAAATAATTTTGGTCCACAAAAGCTCACATATTCTTTGGGTAATGGCTCTTTCAAAACTAGATCTTAAAATAATATGTTGTTTCCTGCTCCCCCATGTAATGAGATTCCCTCCCAAAAATGTATAGTATCCAACTTTGAATCTTCTATTTACTAGTGATCTAGCATAATCTGCATTGGTATACCATTAAAATTATTAAATATCATGCTTTGTATGAAGGATTCATTTATTATGACTTGATTTAAGGTATCTGGGAATTCTATAAATAGTTTGAAGGTGAATAGTTGGGTTTGTTTGTGAATTAAGTAATGAAACTCAGTACAAATGTAAAGTTTGGATGGGCATGGGATAGATATATTATTTTTCCAAACTAATATTTGATATTATCTCTTATCTCTTTCTTTTCTTTCTTCATTTATATCTAATTTTTAACCTGGTTCAATTGGGGTCAGACGATGTTTGCAATCAATCATTTTTTTAATTCTTTAAGAAGATTTATGATATATTTTTGTTAAGAGATAAATGTTGTTTAATCTAATCGAGCAATTTTTATTCCAAAGAAGTATTTGAGATTACTCAACTTTTTTATCTCAAATTCTTCAACAAGCTTTTTCTTAAGAGACTCTTTTTTCTCAATTGTCAGCACCTCATGATAATTATGTTGTCAATAAAAATTGAGATTCTACCATCAGTGGAGTGTCTTATTAAAAGAGTATGATCTTCTTAATTTTGTGTATCCAACTTCATTCATGGCTTTTGTAAATATGTCAAACCAACTTCTTGGATATTGTTTAGGGCCATATATAGCATTTTTATTTTGTATGATTTATTCTTTGTGAAAGAACTACTCAGTCCACGTGGCGGATTCCTAAAGACTTTTTTAATATTATCATATAGGAAAGCATTCTTTATTTACATCATACTACTACATTGGGCACCTATGATTGACAGTACGAGAAATAAAGATACGTATTGTATTCATTTTCACAACAAGAGTAAAAATTTCTTGAGAGTCAATTTCACAATATTGTTATACTATCCAGTTACTAATCTCATTTTATACTGTTTCAAGCTTCCATTTGCAATACATTTTATAGAAAAAATATATTTGCATTCTATTGTTTTCTTCCCTTTTAGTAATTCAATGATCTCCCAAGTGTACTTTTTTCCAGAGCATTTATCTCTTCTCTCATAGCAAGTGCCCCAAATAGAATTTATGATAACATAATGGAATTAGAGAAGATATTTGTAAAATAGGATTTATGGTTAGGAGATAACTTTTAAAAAAATGTGTTGAGAAAAAGGATACAAAGGAGAATGTATATTAATGAGCTAAACATTGCCGCTTGATAATGGTTCCGAGTCTTGAGCTTACTAGAAATTTTCGTTGAGCTTATTTCTTCTAGTATAGACTTCAAGAGGCATGCTTTCAAGATTTTTTGGAGTTTATATTGTAAGAATACCAAGATCAATGATATATTTCATCAAACTTATCTTATAATTGAGAGTTCTTCTCCTGAAGATGAGTTTAATTGAAAAAATATGCTTCTCATTAAAGATGACATCTTTTTAAGTTTTTTTTTTTTTTTTTTTTTTTAGTGGGATGTTAACACTTATATCTTTTTAGTGGAAAATACCCAATAAAAATACATTTGAAAGCGTTATGATTGAATTTACCCAAATGTTGTTTGGCTGACCCAATCCAGCCAATCAACCAGACCCCAACAAGGAGGGTCGGTCTAACCGGCAGGCAGAAGAGCCCTGTGGGCCCCACTAGTGTGAGCGACAAGCAAAGAGAGAGGGGCCACAAAGGGGATTAATTCCACATTTAATTACTTACAATACAACCAAAATTGGGAGAGAATTAGAAAGTATTATTTAGGGAAAGATGGCTAATTTGAATTCAGATTAGGGAAGGAATTAGGAATATTTATTTAGGGAAAGAAGGTTGATTTGAATTCAGATTTGAGAGGAAATTAGAAAGGTTTATTTAGAATTAATTAGGTTGTTTATTTTCATAATATGATTTTGTGTTTTGCAGTAATTTCCTTTAGAGTTGTGCCTAGCAGCGCCTAGAGTTTGTGGAGAGTTGATCTACCTCTTGAATAGTAGATTAACTTCTTGGTTTGTTATGCCGATATAAATGAAATTAGCCAATTATCTCATTCTCTTTCACTAATTTCTGCTACATTTTCTCTTCATTATTGTGTTTTTTGGTTGTGTGGAGATCGAATACAAAGGGCATTTTATTATAATTACATGCATGCATTGAAGTATATTGGATCATATCGGTTCTCTTTTGATAACTTTTGAATTTTCTATAGATACTCTTATGTAACAATATTTAATTACTAATTAAAATTCTATAGATATTCCTGATATTATTTATATTTGGAAATTTTATTTTTAGTATATATTTAATTTGTAATTATATCATGCTATTTTATTTTCTTTCTAACACATAAATTATTCATATTTTTAAATAATCCATATTTGAAAATCATTGTTCATATTCATTAATGTATTTTTTCCAATTAATATCAAAGAATCTTATTTGTTAATGTTCATATTTGTTAATATTGTTTATACATTTTATTTAATTTATATCTTCTATGTAGAGGTGTCAATAAAGTTTGATGTTCACAAACAATTCATGTTCTACTCATTTGTTAAGCTAGCAATTTTTATGTAGAGCATTAGTTAACCAATCTATTATCAAATTGTATAACTTTCTTGTACATCTCCATTGTTTACTTACAAGTGTGCCATACAAGTAATTTAGGTGTCGTTATTTATTTATGTTATCTATTTTATATTAAGATATCATTCTAGGTAAATTATATTTGATTATACTCATTTATTAAACCTATACAAGTGGCTTTATAATATGCATTTATTCAACATATATAGTTGAATGCATTGGAAGTTAATGATTTGGTACCTTATACTTGATGAAATAACAATGCAATGATTAAATGTGATTTAAATAGTCAAAGATTCTTCACATTTGTTTATATTGGAAGTACGGAAAGAAAATGGTTCTTGTCTGATCGGAACTATTTGGCTTGCATTCTTCAATTAAATACCAGTAGCCAAAGGCTTATGCTTCTACTCAATCAAGCGAAAGTCCATAAATCATTCTGGAATTTTTATTCTGTTATCTCATTCTTCATTTAACATCTCTTATGTTCCATTTGATGAATTCACCATCCTATAGAAGAACAAGCAGATTTTCCTTACAACACAATGTGTTGTTTTGTATTTTGGAAAGCATTAGAAGTAATGTCACTAAAGCAGCTAGTACAAGAGGCTGGATTATTTTTCTCCTACTCACCTTAACCTCACTTGCAATATTAAAATTCTATTGAACTCTATGTATGGGACCTCATTGCTAAATTAGTGTTATATATGACCTATATTTTTATTTGGAAGCATGGTAACACACAATTCACATTTTGAGAAGGCATTAAAACATATTGGAACATCTGTTATAGCTTGCATCAATGCATCACTCTTAAACTTGGAATGTGAAAATCTTCTCTTAGGCTTGGATAAATGATAGTCCCTAATTGGAAATTTTGGATGATAATATAATTAAAATACTTTTATATAACTTTTTATTTTTTAATTTTTATTCACGTGCATTTAATGTAGTGCAATAAAACTAGTTAGAAAGTAGTTTACTTTCACATTTCTAATGCACAAAATTGTGCTATGGAATTTCTGCCAAGCAATATAAAGGTAGCAAATTATTAGATGCCACCTAAGGGTTAACAAAGGAATCTAGTTCATATAAATAAGCAAGAAAAATATTACTACATGCATAGATTCACTACGTGATTGAAAGAAAATAATAAAGAAAATTAATACAAGGTTAAAGGTTCCTTACCAAGCGACAACTGATACCAATAACTACTGATTGGGAGGTCAAAGTTTGCATTGCATCCAGTAGACTATATAGCAATCGTTGTTTCCCCTGCAAATTCAAAAAAATACATTATTATATGAGCAAGTTTACCATACTGTAAAATTTGTATATTCATAGATCATCTAGATCAAGCGACATCATAATCTCTCACTAGAACATACATGTTATATAAAGTATAACACTCGATATTCTTAAGGGATGTCATCAACGAAAAAAAAAAAAGTATCAAAAGATTCTTACTGATGATTTATATAATTGGCTCTACCTGAGTAAAAAGGTCAAACTCTTCCAATACAAAAATGATCATCTTGTGAGCTAATCCACACTCCCTAGCAATATAAGCAACTTTGGATGTCAACAACAGATGAAATATAGGAAGAAAAGAAGAACTAAAAAAAAACCTAAAAGCCAAGAAAATTATGAATAAATAATATAAACTCACCTCAACATGTCTATCATGAACTGAGAGTTATCATCTGAAGATGCCTTCAAGGAAAAAAAATTTTTTGAACGACTTAATAAGTTGTCTTTACCAAGATTCTAGAAGTTGAAGCTTAGTAATTACTCGGAAAAAAAAGGCCAAAAGGAATTACCATTTTAGAGAAAAGTAACTTGTGCTCCATGCACAATTGCCTAGCAATTTCCTTCAGACAGAAACGTGCTTAAAGGTGAAATAAAGTGACTATATACATCATAAACAAATTTATTTAAACTTTTGAAGCTAAAATAATGCAAGTTTTGTTCCAGATATTACAAAGACATATTTAACAAAACAGTTGAGCTAGCGGATAAAGCTAAACCCCAAGGTGAGTGATTCTAACCTTCACTGCAAAATTATCATCGCTATGCAGTAAGCCATTTAACCTTACCTATAATGCCAAAAAATATAAGGATGAGAATCAAATCAATAAGATAGAAAAAGCAATATAACTGAGTGCACAAAAACAACTACAAGAATTTCATACCACAGAAATTATCTCAGGAAACTCATCCTTTAATTCTTCAAGAATCATATCTACAACCTGGCCATGAAATAAAGTACATGACAGAAGTTGGTAATCATATATGTACAAATATCAGCCTTATTGTGTTAAAAGAATCAAAATCTATCAGCAATTTGTTGTTTGCGCGGGAAAACAAAGTATTTCCCAAGTACAATTAAAGAGTCTAAGATCATGTTTGGTAAAGCTTTCAAGTTGCTTTTGTCAGCTCTTTATATCGCTTGTGTAACTATTCAGGTCTTACAAATTAAAAGAACAAATTTTAACAACCATTAAGTAGTTGAGTAAGGACTTACCGCTCCTTTTCCGCATCCACGTGGGCCAAGGAGGAGAACGGAATTGTTGCAGGCCTCAGTAATGGTGTTAGAAATCAGGAACTTCAGCTTACTGAAACCGGAAAACGCAAGGATGGACCGTTATAGCAGATTTGAAGAAGGAATACAAGATAGATCGATAGACCGGGATAAGATCAACGCGAAAACACCTGTAGTTTCCGGCCGGAGTGGATTTGAAGGCGGAATATACAAAAGAAGAGTCGCATAGCCTCCGCCGGAGACAATCTAGGGCTTTCTCTGACGCCATTTCGACCAACCCTCGAGCAGCCGATTGGCGGGAAACGGAGAAGCTAAGGGGCTGTTTGGTATCGTAAATTTACAGCGGGATTTAAGTCGGATTTACGCTAAATCCAGCCAAACGGTTTTTGTTCGCGCGTTAAATCCCGGCAATTGGTAAATCCTGGATTTAAGGATTTACCGCTTAAATCCCGGATTTACTAAATCCCTCGGTTCGGCGGATTTATGGGATTTGGCCGAAGAAGCGCGCGAAAGGTAGAGCCAGTGAGCTCCAGTTGTTGCGTCCGATCAAAATGTCGTAACTTCCGATCCAGCAGGACGGGAAAGTCGTCGAAGGAGCGAAGTCGAACAGCCACGAAGGAGCCGACAAAGCCACGCGTGCAATCTCTACCTCTCCTGCGAAGCAACGAAGCCGAACAGCAACGACGAAAAGAGAAAAATATATATGATTAAATGTAATTTCAAATACAAATTATTACTATATAACATTATAAATAATAATTAAATAATTCATTTCTATTAGAATATTAATATAGTAAGAAAATTTTGATGTATTTTATTTGAACTTCTATTGTTGTATTTTAATCATCCATAAAATAAATTTCAAAATGTGTTAACTACCTTAAATCATAAATCAACATTAATCATCTATAAAATAAATTTCAAATGTATTAACCGCCTTAAATTATAAATTGAACTGTCAAATATTCATACATGATTTATCCAGATTTACATTAAATTTTATCAAACAATTTTCAAGATTTGACACTTCTAGGATTTATAAAATACAAATTTAGAGGATTTACGAAATCATACTTAAATTAAATCCTTGATGCATCCAAACAGTTCCTAAGTCTCAAGTCAAAAGCATGTGTGACGCAAGTGAGAACAAAGCTTGGATCATGTGAGTTCGAATTATGATTAGTGGAACCTCACGGAGGCCTACGAAAGCTTGTCCACGGTAGGGTTGCAAGCAAACCCAAACGTTTGATGAGCTACTCGCTGCTCAATTCGATTAAAGCTCGTTTGCGATCGTTTAACTAACTAAACAAATAAACTTGAACAACATTTTTAATACTTAATCTTTAAATAAACAAGCTTGAACACTAATGTGTTTGGTTCATTTATATTCACGAACAACATCATTTGAAGCTCGTGAACAAGCTCGATTTATATTCAATTTAGAACTTGTGAACAAGTTCGATAAATATATTCCTATAGATTAATTATATTTTCATTTTAAATAGACAACTTTTTATTATAAATTTAATTCCATTTTATTTTATATCTTCAATAGAATGAATTTGTTCATGAACAACAGACATTTCACATTTGTCAGTGCTTGCTAGATTGCTTGTGTAGGATGTTCATGAATAAATATAAGATGAATCTTACATTCTCTACCCGGGTCAGGTTAGGGTTGACCCGTTTTCCACCCGGGTCAGTTCGGGTTCGACCCGAACCCGACCCGTGACCCGAAATTGACACCCCTACTAATAATAAACGAACTCAAATATGAACACTCACATACTCGATTCGATTCGGTTCGTTTGCAGCCATAGTCCATGGCCCCAATGCCAACAATAGATATATGTCAAACATGCTCTTGAATATTGTTTAATGAAATATATAATATTTTTTTAATGTGCACTGACTAAGTTTCATTTTGAATGTCATGAATACTTTTTTAAGGGGTTCAACTTTTTTCATTTGATCTTTAGACCAACATAGGCGGTTTATTTTTATTTTTTAAATTTATTGTTTAAACAGATAAACTATTTAAGATAAAATAATTAAAAGTTCTTGTATATAACTTCTGCTCTTCATATTTGAAAATGATGGAATTTCAAACTACTAAAACATATAAACAATAATCTTATGGTTTTAACTTTTAAGGCATATCTCCTAATTTAGAATGACGGTGAAAGGAAAAAATAATAATAATAAAAGACAAATTTAACATGAACAAGGCGGAAGCCGAGTTCGACAGCAAGGACAGAGTCGACTGCGCGAGAAGAGCCAAGGCAGAGAATAAGCTGCCAGGGCTGGAGTCAGCGTTGGGTGGCGAGGGAGGTGAATGTGAGGGAATGGAGGACTACGACGGCGGATTCAATTAGTCCGTCGGCAAGGTGAGATCGGCCGATGTGGACTATGGAGTTTGAGAAGACGATGAGAATCGACAGAGGGGGAAATGGAGACAAATTTCAGTTCCAATATGAAAAGTAATGTTAGCATGTGAAGCTTATATTGAAGATTTTTAAATTCCACTTAATTGGACAAGTTCCAAAGACAGTTCATAAATCTCAAGCCATCCTAGCATTGTGAACACTCGCAACAATCCACACACCCACGATATGTCACTAACCATGTTGATTGCAATGGAGATTTCATCCCTACATCCCAATAACTCCATCCCTACAACCACATCTTTGCCTTTCCATGATTTTGCCCTCATCCCCTGTTCAATTACCACAAGTCATGTACCCAGAAAATAAGAAATTATTAGGTTCGGACATCAGACACAGATAATCATCTGGATTTTTCTCTGAATACAGTAAAAGCACAGTCAAAACGCAGCTGCTACAATACTTGCATTTTGACTGTGCTTTTACTGTAGACAGAGAAAAATTTGGATGATTATCTCTGTCAGGTGTCCGCACCTAATAATTTGTCCAGGAAAACAATCAACATAATTTATCTCCTAAGGTCATATCCAATCTAAAAACTCATTTTCCACTCTAAAATGCAGTAATTCATCTTCAATCGAACACCATTTCTTTCTCATCTTTTGCGTGCTTCTTCATCTCGTTGCGAAGGTAACCGTCTTTCATTCTCTTTCGCGCGCTTCTTCGACAAATCCCACAATATAAAAAATTGATGTAGGTAAATAATGCAACGCCAATATTGACGTCACACTGTTCACCTACCGAATTTAGCATTCAAATTGAACGAATGGCGGACGGCATACCACCGTATGCAGTTTGGTTGGAGATGGCCTAAGCTTAGTCCACACCATTCTCTCTTCCCCATCATTCATAATCCATATGTCTAGTTTCATAGTTCGGTAAAAAAAAAAAAAATTTATATTTATATAATCATATTATAAATAAAATAATTTTTTTAATATTTAATTTACAGCTAAGTAAATAAAAATTTTTATTTCTGGTGTTTATTTCACAACCAACCAAATAAACATAAGAAATTAAAAGTTAAGATATTTTATTTACAACCAAATAACCACTATGAAAATTAGCCAGGCTACATTGGTCTCTTTCTAGCAGTTTGATTTTGTTGTTTAAAAAATTAGGGTTCTATTTGGGCTAGTTGTGTTTGTCCAATAGTTATAATATGATAAATTTTATTTTATTAAGAATTATTTTGTGTATTATATTTTATTTGGTACAATTTTTTAACCGTTTATGACAATATAAAAATAGTATTGTAATATGTATGTTAAGTGGCGTTTGACAGCTTGGATGGTATGAAGGAGGCTCAAAATCTAATATGTTGTGATGGGTGTCGTTGATGAGATGTACTTATTGATGTAACATTATAAAATTGCTCGTTAATTATAATGTTATGATGTGCATTGATCCACAAATAGTGCTCTTTAAATGACTATATGGAGCGTTGGAAGCATGCTTGAGAAGTTTTATGAGATCTTAAGAGTTAGGGATCCAAAAATTCGGTTCGAATCTGACCTACAAATTTGGATGAGGGTCAATCCGGATCCAAAACAGGTCAGGTTTAGGTTCAACAAATCAATCTGTTTAAACAATCAGGTCGGGTTTGGGTTGACTCGGAAACTCATAAATAATCTGGAAAATGACTGTGGTTGCGATGCTACCGCCCATGTCTTAGCCTACATATGTCGCGTTTTCCCGCATTGCTGTTGGCTGCTGTTGCTGTTGCCGGAGTGCCACCGGAGTTATGGGTTTTGGCTTAATAAAGGTGCGATTTATGTCATTGCTGAAGCCGAAGCGGAGTTACGGGATTTGACTTACAGGTTGGGTCAAGTTGACCCAAACCAGAAGCGGGTATGGTATGGGTCTGAAAAATTAACCGTTTTTAAAAAACTGATCATGTTTGAGTTGGGTCGAATAATGACGGGTCAGGTCCGGTTTGAATCCGAACTCGACCCATGACCCAATTTTTACAGCCCCGTCAGAGTTATGTCTTGGGAAGGAATTAAGTGGGCAAGAGTTCATGGGATAAGTAGCCTGAACAAATTCTTGGAGAGTTTTATAGAGGAAGCACATAAGATAACTCACTATGAAACTTCATGAGAGCAATTTCAAGAAGGCTCCTCTAGAGACTTATGTCAAATAACATATGAGCTAAGCTTGGTCGATTTAGCCCTTGGACTCGTCCAGATTGGCCAATTCATATCTATTTGAGTCCTATCTCAAGCTAATAAAGCATCAACCAACTTGATACAACATGTTGAACATTATTTAATCGCTAACAACCATCAGTTGGATCTGTGGAAGTACAAAGACCATCACCATTAAAAATTGAGATAATAATCATAATCAAACACCAAAAACTTTCATCATTCATTCCATCACTCAACATCTCTAATATAAGGACATATCATCTGTCTTCTTATAAATAAATACACCAAACATGCTGTAATAATCACAACCAAACAGTTTAAATAATCTTTTAACCATTCAAAAACATAATTAATTCTTCATTAAATAATAATTAACGACTAAACCCTTCTAAATCTCATACAATGCATCAATCCTTCTTCATCAAACAAACAAAAACTTCCTGAAATTCCTAATGATTTTTCTCCATTGTGCCTTGTTAAAAGTTAAGTTCTCATTTAAATATAATAAAGAAATGTCATTTCTAATATTTTCTATCCAAGTCTTTTTAGATCTACCTCCGCCATTCTTAACATAAGTCAAATCTAATACATCTACTTTCATAACCGAGTCATCGGAAGACCACCGATTTATGTGACCAAACCATCTAAGGCAACTCTCTCTAATCTTATCTTTCACTGGAGCTACTCTAACCCTTTCACGTATATGCTCATTTCGTATCCTGTCTTTAAGAGTAAAGCAACTCATCCAGTTGAGCATCCTCATCTCTGCAACACTTAATATTATGCATCTCTTTTAATGACCAACATTCTGCACCATAAAAGCATTGCAAGTCTAACCACCATCTAACTTTCAAAGGAGATGGTGATTATTAGTTAATTCAATTGGTTAATGCGCAGCATGATGAAGACCTGAGAACTATAAATTCCTTTTAATAATAACAAATCATTCAAAGAGGAAAATAGTAATTGAACATGTAACATTGTGGAGCTTCTTCATGAACTAATTAAGCAATATATTAGTAAATAATAAGTTGGTAATTGGAATGTCAACATTCCTATAATAAATTAGTATTTCCAGCCGGCAATATATAGATTATTCCAAATGCCAAAAGAAGGATCCTTCTGTTCTGTTGATGAAGAAGCTAAAGTCAAATATGTGGTGTTTTGATAGAACAGTAATGCCAAAGCGTTCTTCAGAGCTCTGCAGGCTTTGGCCTGCAATTGCTATGCTCTGTTGCTTGGTTCTTCCATCAATCTATTATATCAGTTTCTACTATCGGCTCTCCTTCTGTAAGCAAGTGTGATTAAGCTATAATTACTTTGTTTGCTGCTAATTAAGAGATAATTTAGAATTTTAATTGAGTTTTTTATGTGATAATTGTGCTCTGTTCTTCATAAATTTTTGCTTTTTGTGTTTTTTGCAGTGAATTTTGAGCCATCTGTGCGGTTGAATTTGCAGAAGGAAGTGGTGAATGATAGGAAGGATGGGATTGCTGAAACTGGTATGGCTTTGGAATTTGATTTTTTTAATGAATTTTAGTGGAACTAATTAAAATTTTAATTAAATTATATGTGAATAATTATTTCTTTTTTAATCGGATAAATTTTTATCTGAGAGATTGATGAGAATTAAGTTCTTTTTAAATCTTACATTATAACTTTAAGCAGTGGAAAATTTCATGAATTGATAATTGGTTTACTAAATCTTTTGAAAAAAAAATTGGATGAGATATCCTTATCAAATTTTTTATTTAGGTGAACTTTAAATTATTGGATTTATTTTGAGATAAAAATAATATAAATATTAGAATATTTCATTTATCAATTATCCCAAAGCAGATCAAAGTATCTGAGAGTTTATCATCTAAAGCGTATATTTAGGATGATTGCAACTTTTTATAAAGTTGGTTATGAAGTTGCTATAGAAAAAGGAACTTAGGCTTCGTTTGAGACAACTTTCTTACTGCTTTTTAAAGTAGCATTATAATACAAAAATTAAAAATTTTTGTACTGAAAAATTACTTTAAGAAACAGTAAAAAATCATCCCAAATAAAGTCTTTGCTATTTTGATTGCGAAAGCTAATTTTTAATCATTTTTTTTAAAAACAGTAAGAAAGTAGAAGTAAAACAAATATGTGGTTTATGTTTGAAAAGTAAAGCAAGTAGAAAGTTATCTCAAATAAACTTTAAATTATTATTTTTTATGAGGGGAAAAAAAGGGGAGCAGCTATTTTCTTCAGAAAATGTAGATCAGAATATGCTAATTCATATTTAATAAAAATAAGTTTTATAATGATAAGATTTATTTTAAAATAAATCAAATAACAAATTCAATTAATTAATAATATATTAGATTCATCTTTAAATAACTTTGATAATTATTAAATTTATTTTGATCAAATTAAATCACTGCATCAGCTTTTTTTTTTTTTTTTGCTTAAACTAAATTTGTGCCCAATTCTTTCTGCAAACCGATTTTTTTGGGACATTTATGCTAATTAAGGCAAACTTACATACACGTTACATACACAAGATTCAGCCGAAGAACTCCTAATTAGTAGAACAATAAAAAATTTATATTCAGTGAAGAAAACCAAACATTAAAAGAATGCAAGGAATAATAAATGTATTTTACACCATAAATTTAAGTAGGGAGTTCAATTATAATATAATTAAATTTATTCAGAATTTGTGAATAAATGTATTTTTTTTCATATATAATTTTACATTCAATTATAATGAAAAATTAAGATAAAATATTTTCTAGCTATCTATGTGACTCTTATTTAATATGCTTTTTATTTTCTCATAGAAAATATAAACTCAAATGCCTATCAATAAAATAAGAAAATAAAAATTGATCACTTAAATTTCCCTCAACTAAATAATTAGGTGAAAATTAATTTCGATTTCATTTGTCCACCACTTCAAGTTCCATGTTTCTTTTCATTTACTTTCTTTTATTTCCCAATTCAAACCTAACAGATCCGTAAAGTAACTGGATTGGCTAGTTTAATAAGTAGGTCGGATTTGAGTACTGAATTTCTACCAGTTTAATTAATAGGTTGAGATCGAGTTGACCCACGAACCTGATAATGACTTGTTTATTTTTGTTGCCATGAATTTTTTTTTGCTTGTTGGTATATTTTTTAACTTATGATCAATTAACATAAATTTTATGTAGACAAGTTACAATCTTTTCTAAATCACAACGGGTTATCAGACTGGGTTCAGTCATACAGTTATTAACGGGTCAAGTTTATGTTCACCTTATTGACCTGTTTAAGTCAACCCAATCCGTTAATCTATTTTGACACATCTAATTTTGAGATTCAATTTCCTTTGTGATTTTGAATTTTTTTTAATATTATTTAAAATTTTTAGTTAAGATATGAAAAAGATTATTATCTAATTAGTGCTTAAATTATAAAACACATGAAAAACTTATGATAAAACTATTGTAGAAGGGTGAGTTTTGTAATATAGAATTATATATCATGTATTTTAACAATTTATATAATTAAGCAATTAAATCAAAGTGGTTGGAAGAATTTAATTAATATGGTAGAAAATTCCATCCGTCCATAGATTACATTATAACAATTCCCATTGGTTATGTAATTATTAAATTGCATGACAAACAATATGGCCTTACATTAATATTCAACGTATTAAATGCTTTTCGTGTTATAGAGTCAGTGATGTTTAGTCATGAAAATGAGGAAGAAAAGTTTTTAGAATTAAAATATCGTCTTATTTGGAAGGTTAGAATACATTAAAATAATTTCATTTGTCCTCTCATTACCTGAGTGAAGAGGAGCTGTAAGATCAAAATTAAGAATGCAAATAACATGTCCCTTAGAGCTTAGAAAGACATAAACATCTACCACGGGACTGTCTTCGTTTGGGAGCGAGAGAGGAACGAAAGGAAAAATGAAAGCCGTGCTTGAGGTCGTGAGTCACTAGTCGCAAGATCAGAGCAAAGGGGAAAACGAACCATTGATATTTTTCATGTGTCCAGAAAAAGATGTTGGTGGCTTATATGTATTGATAAATAACTTTAAAAGGAAAAATTATAAAAAATAGAGCAGATTTTCTCATTGACGAACTTGTTGGAAAGTTTTTCAATTGAGAGATAGTAATCCTCATCGTATGATTCATTGTGGGCCCCATTTCTCAAACAATGACAATTAATATGAGTCTTAGTGCATCTTCAACCGAAACATTTATTTTTCACTCCAAAATATATTAAGGCGCATATCAAATAATAATTTATCTACAATCGAACTCATTTATAACATTAAAAAATATATATTATGTGTGTATTAGTTCTCTATCTTAAAAAAAACGTTCGTGACCAATGCAACATCAATATTGACATCACACTATTCAAAACACGAAAATGTCTTTCTAAATACCGCTCGATTGGGTGCTCGTGCGAGCTGCAAATTGGTGTCCTCAATTATATAAGCATTATCATTTGATTTCTGCCCAAAATGTGGTCCAATAAGTTTTAGTAAATTAGGGTTTTGCCAAGCGGTCTATCGACGATGATAATGTTTGGAGGAGGCTTTCAATGAAAATGTCTCTAATTGTCTGAGGGATGATACTTCCTTGAAGCTCTTGGTGCAAGAGAACAAAAAAAATTGATTTTTAAAAATTTAGCAGTAAATTCTTAGGAATACTTCTAAAAGATTTAAACTGGAGAAGCTATAGAAGTTTACTATGAATGTAAGATTTGTTGTGCAATAAACACGCAGCGGAAATAAAATCACACAGCAAAACAATACAAAAAACAAAGTGATTATGTCGTTCGGCGAAGATGCCTATGTCCACAGGGAGGGGATGATGATTTCACTATGTTATAGAACAATAAATATTACAATAAGCTCTCGAACTCTCTTTTCTTCTCTTGCCTACAATATAACAACCCTCAAGCTCTATTTAAAGATTTGAAACAAGCATAATAAGAAAAGCCTAATCAATAAGAAATATAATCATGTCATAATTAGATCTCTTAATCAATACATAAATCAAATATCCTAATTAATGCAATAATTAGATCATCTAATTAATACATCAATCAAATCTCCACTATATTGTTTTCTCTTTTGATCAATCATTGCTTCAATATAGAGAAGCATCGCTGACATGAGTTAATCGTATATGCCACAATATAATAGCATCAGAAGAATTATAAGTAACAGTAGTTGTTACAATCCTTGTTTTCCCTTGAAGGTAGTAAATATCGTGGTGACAAACTCCTTTCAAAAAATCAGTGCTCCATAATATATCTTCAAAACTCCTGCCTCAATGACTAACATGTAACCCTTGGTCTCTAAAGCCCCAATAGATAATAAACTCTTCTTAATATCTGGAACATGTATCACATCAGGCAGCTCTCTCACACTATTATCATGCATTTTAATGAAAATGCTCCCTATACTAACACTACGACAGGCTTGATCATTTTCCATGATTACAAATACCACTATCAAGCTCTCTCTAGGTATATAACCATTCTTTAGTGGGACAAATATGAAAGGTAACACCAGTATCCATAATCTAGCATGAATCATCGGTATACAAACTCTGAGAAACTACATATAGTGATACATCTGAATCTTTTCCACATTCTTTCATGCTAAGGTTTGCCTCATTAGAAATTCCATTTTTCTTCTCCTTCAGCTTCAGACAATCTTTATTCTAATGACAAGTCTCTAAACTAAAAACACACTTATTCTTTTCAAGATTGAATCTGTAACGCCCCAGGCATCCATGGTTCGTACAGACGAAAATGGCAGATTTCTTCACAAATTTCTTCAGTTCGTCCAGTACTAAATCCAGTTCGTACAGACGAACTGCACTAAAAAAAATCAGCTTTTTGAAGGGTTTTACAGAATCCACTAGACTTACCCCGCTTACCACTGCCACACCTTTTATTCTTTAGTTTTGTAGATCTTTCATGTTAGAGTGTGAGAGCCTCAGTTGAATTCATCTTTGCAGACTCCTAGTCTTGAAAAGTAAGAGTCACCTCACCATAGTTTATGACCTCATTCACATGAATGAGTGTCATCGTGAAGTTTTCGTACTCATTCAGAAGTGAATTCAACAAAAGGAGCATCTTGTCTTCATCTCTAATATCTTCATCCATATTCAATAGATCTATCAATAGCTTTGTGAAGGCATTCAAATGCTCATTAATTATAATTTTAATTTCATGTCTCATCCTATAGAGCTGCTACATTATATAGAGATGATTCTCCATATTCTTTGTTTGGTACTTATTCTTCAAGGTCTTCCACAATAGAAGTCTCCATTATCACCCCATACTTAACTTCCTGAGATTGACAATTTTTGATTAAGCCACAAGCACTCCAGTTCATTTTTAGCCAATCCCTCTTTGAAATCTCCTCAGTACATTCATTCCTCTATAGAAATTCCTCCATATTCAAAGAGCATAACATATCCTTCACCTCATATCGCCACATGACAAAGTTGTCATCATCTTCAAATTTCATCACATCAATTTTGATGGGATGTGTAACCACCTGATGGATCTACGCCTTCTCTACCATCAAGGTGGATGTATTTATGGATCAACTGGATCTCATAGTTTCCATCAAATTGTAATTGCCTTACGAGTTACGACACCAGAATTGCACCAATCCGGGTAAACAATAACCTTGAACAAAAACCAACAACCTTTGCTTATTCAATCTGACCGGATCACGTCTCAGAGATTTGCTCCCATTCTTCAAACCGCTGCCATAAATCCCACTGAAATTCGGCTATTAAACCAATTATTGTGCAATAAACACACAGTGGAAACAAAATCATACAATAAAATAACATAAAGAACATGACGGTTTTCGTGGTTCGGTGAAAATGTTTATGTCCACTGGGAGAGGATAATGATTTCACTATATTGAAAAATAATATGGATTACAATAAGCTCTCTAACTCTCTTCTTCTCTTACCTATATTATAATAGCTCTCAAGCTCTATTTAAAGATTTAAAGTAAACACAGAATTGATGGGAAGAGAGAGAGAGAGGAGTTAATATTAAAGATTTGTTTAAGGCTCCGTTTGGGACGATTTTTTTTGCTTCTTAAAGCAACTTTTTAGTATAAAAATTTTATTTTTGTCCAAAAAAAATTGCTTTATGAAACAACAAGAAAGCAGTCCCAAACGAAACCAAAGTGAATTGGTTTATAAAAGACTTTCTTGAATCCCTACGATAGAGAACGGATAATCAAATAGAGATACACACATGAAATGGTTTAAAATTCTAAGGTTCAATTGAAATTTTATCGAAATTTAAACCGTGATGTAGTAATAATATTAAAACCATTTAATTATAGTTTAATCATATAATGATGATGCTATATATATAAAAAAAAAAGAATTAAGTAATGAAATATAGAATATAAATTTAAATTCAAATACTTATCTAAGTGAAAGACACTAAAACAAGTTGTCTACAATGTTGAGAAGGATGACTTAGCAAGACATCTGGGAAGGAGAAACCATGGTCAATTCATCCTGATTCTTTTTTATTTTTGGCAAAAAAGAACCTAATTTTAAACCAAATAAATTGAGAAATAGGTTTATGGTTGAATTAGCTGGACTCACAGGTTCAATCCAATTTTCCATATTTTGGCAATATAGAAAATTCAAAGAAGAAGAGAGAGATGTTTTGGGAAAGATTTTATTGTGATAGAGTTTTATCACTATTGCGTCATGAAATATTCGCGGCGGTAGAGATACGAAATTTAATGTCTTAGCTTTGTACGAAGGTCCAGCGCACAAGCAGGGGCGGATCCAGCTTCTATTTTTAGGGTGGGCAAAAAAAATTTTTTTGGTAGGGTATGGGCAAAAATGATTAGGATTGATAAAATTAGGGCAAAAAAATTTTTTGAGAGGGGGCAAAATACCCAAAATACCCTAAATATTTCAAAAAATACCCTCTAAAATTTTTAAAAAAATTTTTTGAGGGTGGGCATTTTCCCCCCTCACTTCTATTGGGATCCGCCCATGTATATATATATATATATATATAGAACTAATCTATTTATATATTTTGGGAGAAGCAATTTTTTTTTATTTGTAGGCCTTGAACTTATAATACCAAAAAATATTGACAATAGGCATCAATCATGGAATAAGATTATTCTTTTTAATAAGAACAATATGGCATCTTTAACGGTTTGCAAATCAAAGATAATTAGGTATGTTTTTTCGTTATTTAGTGTGCAAATGAAAATTTGAACATCTTAAATAATCACAAGGCAATCAAAGTGGATCCATCCCTTACTATAACATATAAACTTTCGAAAAAAATAATTGAAGGACTAAAAGTAATTGTAAGCTCATAATTAATTTATATAAATTATTGGCAATTTATTTCATCTCTTTCACTCTTCTTATTTGTGTTCCATGCATAAGGAAAGTCTTAGGATTTGTTTGGGATGGCTGCAGCATTTTATAAAGTTGATTGTGAAAAAAATAACAACTCTTGCTGGAAAAAATAGCTTTTTATCATATTTGAGAAGCTGTGAGAAAGCAATTAAAAAAACATAGCAGTTAAACGAAATTATAATTGCTATCTAAAATGCAAAACTAAGAGAGTTGTTCCAAACGAATTCTTACGCTTCGTTTGAGACGGCTTTCTTAATGATTTCTAAAATTTCTAGTTCAATTTTTTTTTTTTGCTTAAAAATTGTTTTAGAAAGTAAAAGGCTAAAGAATAGTTCGCTATGTGCCCACCACAGAGAAATTATTCTGTGCGGAGACCGGAGGCAGAACGCCATCCGAAGACCAACCAGAATGCGCTACGTCAGCAGTACCGAGCCGCAATACTGAGCGGTACCAACAGTAACTGCTCAAGCAAGGAATGATGTTACGTATTTTGATTGGTCTTTGGATGAGGTTCATCATCCGCACAGAATAATTAATCCCATGCTGAAGACCATCCCGAAGCCTTAAACATAATGCCACTCTCTTTCATTTAACTATTTGCTTATTTTGCAGAGAATTTGCAACAGCCCACTAACAAAGTTGCGGAAGAAGAAGCTCTGAAAGAGGATTTCGATTCAAACAGAAAAAGTTCGTTGTTTTTTTCTCAAGACAGAAAAAAAAAAAAAAGAAACATAGTTTATCAGTAAATATTTCGCTAATTTTTTCGATCCATCTATGATTTAACTATATATTTATTTCTTTTTATTTTTGTTTCTGAAGAAATTTTGCAATGGCAACCAACTAAAACTGATGAGGAAGTACAAATAGAAGAATATCTGACCAACTCTACAGAATCAGGTTTATGATTTGTTCCTATGAATGTTTGTTTAATGTGACTGCCCATTGTTAATTGTTTTGGAAAATTTACATACATACCACTTTATTTTATCATATTTACATATTCAACATCAAAAAAATTAATATTACATACCTACCACTCATTTACAAGTTTAATATCAAATATAACAATCTTATAATTCATTTCTACCATTCATACCATCCTATAAACTTTAATATTTCATTTCATGCACTCAAATTTCTTCTATGGCTGATAGACATGTAATATTAATATTTTGAATATTAGATATGTAAATAACATGAAATATAGTAGTATTTATTTTTTTTTTCTTGTGAAGTGGAGGATAAAGACCAATTTAAAGTTTTATTTCGAACAGTTTTTTATTGATTTCTAAAGTTATTTTTTATATAAAAAATTTTAGTATAAAAGTTTTTTGTACTAAAAAATTGCTTTAAAAAGCAACAAAAAAGCTATCACAAGCAAAATCTTATATAAAAAAGTACTTATTTGAGAAAATTTAAAAATTTAAATTTAGGAATAAAATCTTATAAATCAATCATTAAATAAAATAATAAATAATGATTAATTATAGGTCCTTAGATAAATTTTCCCTAATTTTTATGAACTTTCAATAAAATGCTTTACATTTGATTAATTTTGGGTTTGAGGAAAAAAAATCAGTTCAATTTCAATCTAATTTTGAAATTTTAAGCTCATCATTGCCTCTAAAAATTAATGTATATAGAGGCATAAATCATAAATATGTAAATATTTATTCATTAATGTGAATATGTTAGGCTTAAATGTAATTGTAACTTCAATAAGTTAGTGTTGAGCCACATTAGTTTATAGGTTGTTAGACGTATTAGATTGCTATTAAGGTTTTATTTGGGACGGCTTTTTTACTGCTTCATAAAGTAAATTTTTAGCACAAAAATTAAAGTTTTTGTACTAGAAAGTTATTTTAAGAAGTAGTAAGAAAGCCATCCCAAATAAAGCCTAAGTTATTAGGTGCTTTTGCAATCTCTGTATACATCTATTGTGAAAAAAATAGGGCTTGCAAACATGAATGAATTGAGCTTCCATGGTTGCTCTCTCTCTCTCTCTCAATCACTTGGAGTTGTAGGCATCTTCTAATTGTATTCTGACGGTTTATTTGTGACATTTACAGCTTTTAATTATAAAGGTAGATGTAAAATTATTGTAAAGAAAATAGTTTTTTTTTTTAAAGCTACAATATAAATTAGTTTCCTAACTCAAAAAATTTTTGAAAGCACTGGCAAAAAAAACTATGATTACGACATGATAAGAAAATCAGTAAGAAAGATATTTGCCTAGAGTTTTAGATATTCTAGAATTTTCCTATTTCAGTTAGATTACATCAAGGATTAGCTTTAAACCCATATATTTTTGCTTTTTCTCACTAGACATTTGCAAGACGTTGTACACTTGTGTATGTTTTTTGCTGATGATGTTCTTCTTGCTGATAAGACTAGAGATAGAGTTGAAGGTAAATTTGAATTATAGAGGTCAACCTTAGAGTCTAAAGACTTTCGTTTGAGTAGATCTAATACTGAATATATGGAGTATAATTTTAGTAATCATATATCTAGTGATGGGAATATTGTGACTTTGGGCGATCAAATCATTAATAAGAGTACAAGTTTTAGATATCTTGGGTTTATTGTTCATAATGATGGTGAAATAGATAAGGATATTATTAGTAGAATTCAAGTTGGATGGTTGAAGTGGAGGAATGCATCAGACTTGTTGTGAGAGAGAAAAGTCCCTCTCAAACTTAAGCGAAAATTCTATTAGATGGTGGTGAGATCTGCAATGTTTTATGGTACAGAATGTTGGCCACTAAAAGAGAAGTATAAAACTAAGTTAAGTGTTGCAAAGATTAGGATGGTCATGTAGATGAGTGGCTTTACTCTTAGAGATTGGATACGAAATGAGCATATATGTGAAAGGTTGGACTAGCTCCAGGCCTTAGATGGTTTGATCACATAAAACGATGGTATTCCGATGACCGAGTTAGGAAAGTAGATGTATTAGATTTGACTTATGTTAAGAAAGGTATAGGTAGGCCTAAAAAGACTTGGTTAGAAAATATTAAAAATGACATTTTTTTATTAGATTCAAATGAGAATTTGACTCTTAGCATGACACAATGGAGAAAAAGAATTCATTTAACCAACCCCGTATAGTGGGATAAATGTTTGACCTTGTTGTAGTTGTTATTCAAAACAAAATATAAACACAAATATTAACGTTTATATGCATGCATTTACACATCAATCCAATAATTTAAAAGGCAATTTAGAACATTAAGATTTCCCTTATAAAATTTTCTCTGTTCTATATAACCTGTCATTATCTTTTTCCCTCATAATGACTACAGCATAATTGTAAAATCAAATGACCAAATTCCTCCATTGAAATTGCAGGCAAAGCTTCTTCAAACACAACTCTCTTCTGCGACACAACTCATGACAGATACAACGCCTGTCTTCTAACTGGTGATATCAGAATACTAAGCAACTCTTCCAAAATACTCTTCTTCTCATCATCTTCTTCTTCCACAACAAATACCACATGGAAAATAAAACCTTATCCACGAAAATGGGAAGCTCCTCTCATGGAAAGAATTAAAGAACTCTCCATATCTTCATATATATCACACCCAGAAACATCCACACCTCTTTGCACCATCAATCACAGCACACCAGGTGTCATATTCTCCTCAGGTGGCTTCTCAGGCAACTTCTTCCATGATTTGAGTGACATATTGATCCCACTGTATGTCACTTCCCACCACTTCCATGGTGAAGTCAAATTTCTTGTAAGTGACTTCAATTCTAAGTTCATTTCCAAGTATCAGTCGATGCTCACAAGGCTTTCAAGATATGAACTTATCAACCTTGACAATGACAGCAATGTGCATTGTTTTAATGAAGTTCAAGTAGGTAAGCGCTGGTCTCTTTGTTTGGCTCTTATACTTGGCTTATTTATTACTAATTTGTATACAAACACTATAGGAAATTCAGGTATTACTGTCGGTTTTTTCTGGCGGTTCCTCTATCTAAGAAATCCGGCTATTTCGTAAAATACAAGCGGTTCGAAAACCACCAGAATAAACTGCGTAGGAAACGATCTCTGGGTGTCTATTTCCGACGATTATAATCACGGGTGGCTTTCCGGCCGGTAAAAAATAAAACGGCGCCCTAACTGCCGTTATTAGACTGCCACTAATTCCGGTGGCGGTTAATTAAATAACCGCCGGTTAAACCACTGGTATTACCGGCGGCTATATGACTGCCGATAATAGCCGCCAGTAATACCTGAATTTTCTGTAGTGAAATATTTTGGGCGAAATTCATTTGAGAATTTCTTTATAGAAAATTTTAACTTATCTGAAGTTGAAATTCTTAACTTGTTCAAATTCTACCCTTATAAAACTAATCCGAACAAGATCAACTATATGTGCAGGAACTGTAAACAACAAGGAGCTGGGTATTGACACAACCAAACCACCTTTCGGTTCCTCCATGGAAAGCTTCAGAGATCTTCTAAGATCATCTTTCTCGCTGAAGAAGAAAAGCATCACAAAAAACTCGAACAAGAAACCAAAGCTTCTGATTCAACTAAGGAAAGGGTCGAGAGAGCTAGTTAACAGCAAAGAAGTGATTTCCATGGCTAGAAGATTAGGATTCAAAGTGATAGTTTCAGGGCCAGAAGAAACTAAAAATATAACAAGTTATTCTGCAACTGTAAACTCTGTAGATGCTCTACTTGGCGTTCATGGCGCTGGTTTAACAAATATGGTGTTTCTTCCTGAAAGAGCTGCTATGATACAGATTATACCATGGGGAGATTTGACGTGGGCTTGCAGATTTTCATATGGACAACCAGCCATTGATATGGGATTGAAGTACTTTGAATATGAGATTAAGAAGGAAGAAAGTACTTTGATAGAACAATATCCAAGTGATCATTTAGTGTTTACTAATCCAGGTGAGATACATAAGCAAGGTTGGAATATGTTGTGGTATTATTTTCTTGAGAAGCAGAAAGTGAAGGTTGATGTGAAGAGGTTGAGGAGTGTGTTGGCTGAGGTGTTGATGTATCTTAAGTAGGAGAAGGTGATTTATATTAATTAATGTGTATGATTTGTTTTAAGATTTTTTTTAATTAATGATTATGTTATTCAGTTTGTTTTTTGTTCACATGGTATGATGGTTTTGAATGTGCTGAGGAAGGTTTAGTATTGAATAAAAGGAAGAGAATGAGAACTCATTTGAGCATCGGTGAGCTGAAGGATTAGGAAATTAATTTTTGATACAAAGCTAATACTACAAAAAAAAAGGACATTACCAATGGAATTTGCAACAAATTTTTCGACGAAAAATTTTCAGTAGAATTTCAAAGGCAACTACTACAAAGACGCAGGTTGCTGAATGTAGCTGTGAGACGGATGGGTATTTTTTTTTTAATTTGTAAAAGAATTTCTGATGGATGTCTGACGGAAAAATCTGGCGGAATTTTCCCGTGAATATCTGTTGTTCATCTGCCGAAAAAAATTTGCCGGTGATTATTTTCCAACGTGCGTTTCTCCGTCGGAAATCGATCATTTTCATGTAGTGTAAATCATTAAGCATATTTTTTTATTTAAGCCAAATAGAAATGCGAATTTATCTTAAAATAGTTTTTGCTTTGGATTGAGCTAGGGTAGAAATTGACTAGTAGATTAGCAAGCCTTAAGTTGTGTATAGTCTAGACAACATGAGCACATCTATTTAGTAAAGGGAGTGTGACAAGCTTAAATTATAGAAGCTTCAATCTTATGATGAATATGATGGACAATAAAGTGCCTCCAAAATAGATCAAGCTCATAAAAAATAAAGCTTGTGTTTATGGCCGCACATAAATTGAATAATTTACATAGAACTTCAAGAGAGGTGGATATATGCAGAAATATTAGATTATGGGTCGTTTGGGATGGCTGCAGTTTTTTATAAAAAGTAGCTGTAAAGCTGTTATAGAGAAAATAACTTAGTAAAAAAACCTTTTTAAATGAAGCTTTAATATAAAGTTGGATGTAAAGACACCATTTTGATTTTGTCTATTACTTTTATAAAGTTGGATATGTAATTTTTTTTTTTGACAAGAGCCGCATTGTGGTCGGGAACACCTTGAGTCGCAGATGGTTCTTGGACAGAGATAATTGGCTGATTATGTCTGTTTGGTTGTGCCGGAAGAGGCTGCAATGTATGAGAAGAGAGGGTCGCCTCCTTAGGTGGAAGAATGGAGGTGGGTTGAAGTAAGGACGGCAGAATGTTAATGTGTGTTGGATTTCCTGCAGAGAGTATATTTTTAAAAGGAAACACACTTTCGTTAAATCGAACATGACGAGAAATAACCACCGTTTTATTGTCTGTATTCAGACACCGGTAACCTTTCATAGTGTCTGAGTATCCTAAAAAGATACAACGAGCAGAGGTAGGAGTAAGTTTGTTACGCTGTGTCGGAGGGAGTAGAGGGTAGCATTCACAACCAAAATTATGCAGATGTGCGAAAGATGGTGAGATGCCAAACATTCGTTGGAGCGGAGTCAATTTCACAATGTTTGAGGACGACAGCCAATTTATAAGATATGTTGCAGTGAGAGCTGCATCAAGCCAGTATGAATTTGGTAGCCCCGACTGCTGAAGCAGAGTGCGAGTAATGGTGATTATATGACGATATTTTCTTTCAGCAGTCCCGTTTTGTTCGGGTGTGTAGGGACATGAGGTTTGATGAAGGATACCTGCATTACAAGTAAAGTTACGAAAATCCTTGTTTATAAATTCGCCACCACAATCCGTCCGGATGATTTTGATTTTGCGATCAGTCTGACGTTCTATTTGAGTGACGAATTGAATAAACGTTTTCGTTACATCGGATTTAAACATTAGTGGAAATAGCCAAACAAATTTAGAAAAATCATCAACAAAAATTATGTAATACTGAAATCCTTAATTTGAAGCTACGGGCGACGACCATGTAGAAACTCATCTACCCAAGAAGATGAGATGCAAGAAGAAGAAGATGAACAGTAGAGAAGAAAGAAATATTATTTCGTATATCCATTTGAGCCTACAGTGATGCTATAAATACAAATAGAGTGAGTAGTGTGGTACACGTGTCAGCCCAGTATAGGTTGACAAGAAGTAAATGTGAAAACAATTTACATTGTATTTAACTGTCTTAATAGCTGTGAGATGGATGGGCATTTTTTTTTAATTTGTAAAAGAATTTCTGACGGATGTCTGACGGAAAAATCTGTCGGAATTTTCCCGTGAATATCTGTTGTTAATCTGCCGAAAAAAAATTTGCCGGTGATTATTTTCCAACGTGCATTTCTCCGTCGGAAATCGATCATTTTCATGTAGTGTAAATCATTAAGCATATTTTTTGATTTAAGCCAAATAGACATGTGAATTTATCTTAATTTATCTTAAAATAGTTTTTGCTTTGGATTGAACTAGGGTAGAAATTAACTAGTAGTTTAGCAAGCCTTAAGTTGTGTATAGTCTAGACAACATGAACACATCTATTTAGCAAAGGGAGTGTGACAAGCTTAAATTATAGAAGCTTCAATCTTATGATGAATATGATGGACAATAAAGTGCCTCCAAAATATATTAAGCTCATAAAAAATAAAGCTTGTGTTTATGGCCGCACATAAATTGAATAATTTACCTAGAACTTCAAGAGAGGTGGATATATGCAGAAATATTAGATTATGGGTCGTTTGGGATGGCTGCAGCTTTTTATAAAAAAATGTCTGTAAAGTTGCTATGGAGAAAATAACTTTTTAAAAGCTGATGTAAAAAATAACTTTTTTGTATAAAATTTTTTAAAAGCAAAGAAAAAGTAATGGCCAAACAAACTATAAATGTGTTATAAAAAATAAAATAATAATAAAATCTTTCTAAATGAAGCCTTAATATAAAGTTGGATGTAAAGACACCATTTTGATTATGTCTATTGCTATTATAAAGTTGGATATGTATTTTTTTTTTAAATATTCATATGTCAAAACACAAAAAAATATTATTCGAAGGATATAATCCTATTAAATTATAAATAATTTTCAAAAATTTTATCAAATAAGATACTTATTTCTCAGTTAATGTCATATCTAAGGTTTGATTATGTCTAACGTTTGGGACGACTTTTTACTGCTTCTTAAAGCAGTTTTGCAGTACAAAATAATAAATTTTTTTACTAAAAAATTACTTTTAGAAGCAGGCAAAAAGCCGTCCCAAACGAAACCTAGATCTCATTAAGATTGAGATAATACATTGGGTCTAACAATTTAATAATCTCTCCAATTGAAATAGTTATAGGTCCAAATATTCATATTAAGGCTTCGCTTGAATAACTTTCTTACTATTTTTTAAAACTGTTTTTAATATCAAAATTAAAACTTTTTATTTGAAACCTGCTTTAACAAACTAAGCATAAGTTTTAATAAGAACCCATTACAAAGCTATTAGAATTATTTTGAGTTGAATATAATATTTGATAAATCAATTAAAAATATATTTGATTATCTTAAAAGAAATTTAATAATTTTAAATAGAAAATTTACATACATATCACAAAATTGTTATATATTTATATACCTAACCACTGAAATTTTATATTTATGCTATTTCTAGTGGCTAAATCATAGAACACATGATAAAAATATATATTTTAGGTTACATAAATTCTTATTAATAACATTTTTTATATAATTTAAAAGTGGTAATTACTGAATAGAATAATATATAAATAAATATAAGAATTTAAATATATTATGTATATTAATATATAAATATATAAAAACTGAATGATATATATCCTAAGCCAACTTTTGTCGGGCCGATCAGCCCATTTCTGCATTTGCCGTTAACCTTTGACTAGACATAGCCAAATTTGCAAGTTCTTCTGTATCTCCGACAAAATATCTGATCTTGTATTCTTGAAAGGCCAGAAGCGAGTTTCATACAGCAGTTCAGGAAGACACGAAAGAGCGAGCGAGAGAGAGAGAGAGGGAGAGAGAGGGAGGGGGTAGGACAAATGGGAAGCTCCGGTTTGCTGTCCTCTGCTCATCTCACAAGCTGCTCCGGCCGCCCGCAGTTTCTCTTTCGGCGATGTAAAGTTGGCCGGAGCGGCGGCGGAGCAATCCCTTGGAGCTCTCATGCCTTTCGGAGTTCTCAGAAACGGTCCTTTCTCTGCTTTTCTCTAGAGGAAGATGGCGGGAGAGAGCCGCAGCCGCCGCCGACAAGCGGCACAGGAGCTGCCCTGCAAGAGAAACCAAGTACGGAACTTCACATTTTGTGGTTATTTAAAGAGGGGCATCTTGTCTTTTGCTTTGATTCATCTTAGTTTGCTTGTTTCCGCCTTTTATTTTCACAGTTTACCTATAATTGCTCTGCTTAGTTTTTTTTCCCCATTGTTCTGTGTATTTCATTGATTTAGGGTTTCCAAGTCAAATTTTCTTATTTTTTATGATACTTGTGAATGGAGAGAACTATTTGCTTTATTGGGTTGTAGGTTCACTTATAAATAGGGTCAGAGCAGTTGATGAGTCACATTTTTTAATCGATTAAATGGTGCCATGATCCTCATAATTTCTATCATACTTCTTATATATTGGTAATCAGAAATAAGGTAATCTGCCCACTAATAAAATACTTCAAATCTAATTGAGTTATTTCACATCGAAATTGTTGAATTCAAATTTATCCATAGCGACACCTTAACCTTACGAACAAGAGTGCACAATAACAAAAGGGACAATTAGGGAGATAAAGATTGAATATTGAGAATCTAGAGAGAAGCTATGAAAATTTCACTACTTTGCTAAAAGTACATATTACAAGTTCTAAAGCATCCATGTCAAGCTCATCTTCTCACCCCTATTTATAGGCTTGGTTCAATCTAGTTCTTCTGTAATGGCTACATGAAACAATATTTAACTAATTCTTGCTTTGTTTAAAATATAAACTATGTAGCTAAAAGCATATAAAATTCACATTGAATCTGAATAGAAACAATTTCATGCTTTGACTAGACGAGGAGAATCTCTTGGACTACTAGTCTTAAAGATAGCATCAGGAAAACAACCTTGAAATATTGTAAGTGTAGCTTGGGGTGAGTCTCCTATTAGCGAGCTACTTTGGTTGGAAGCTTCGGGGAGTTCAAATAGATTTGGGGCAACTTTGTTTGAGGGTCTTTGATCGAATTTCTCTAGTTGGTTTCTCAAGATTTGTTTGTTGTAATTGTGACGACTTAAGTAAATTCAAAATGATTTTGGTGAGCATCACTGGGGCTCGGTGAGTTCTCTATTAGCTGGGTGACTCTAATAGATCGGTTCCTTTAATTCGACCACCTAGTCCTGAATCAAGTAAGTGTGACATTTGGATGTCCATTTAGTTTCTTGATTCTCTTATGCTATTGGAAATAACTTACAAAACTAATAAGAGAATTATGAATTTTTTTTACAAATTAATAAAAAATAGATAATTTAAAATTTATTATCTTGATGAGACATCTTATAAGAAATGATGCTGATTTGATTGGTGGCACGCATTAGCATCATGAAAACCTAAAAATATTGACATTATGTTGTCATTCGAGAACTGCCATATTTATCATCTCCTTTCTAAATATTGCTGTACACCTTAATTCTTATCAAGATGGCCAATATTTCAGGTGAAGTGAGTAAGGTATCAAATGATTCTATAACTCTTGCCAATCAGATAGATTTCTCAAAAGGAATCAACAAGTCCTATACTGAATAAGACAAAAACTAATTTTGAGATTCCTCAAAATAAGTTGATAGTTGAGCCAATGATTACTTGAATTGATCCAATAAATGATCCATTAATTCTTCAGAATGATTTAATAATAACTCTTCAAAAGAATTATTAGCTTCTCATAATGATCCAATAAATGAACTAGTAATTCCTTCCAGCCCTTTGTAAATGACTTTGTTCTTATATGAGCCGACCCCACTTAGTGGGATAAAGGCTTGATGTTGTTGTTGTTGTTGTTTTGTTTTCATATTTTTGAATATTTTGCATTGATGAACTATTGAGCAGGTATATTCTCAAGGCTATTAAGCTGAATGATGGCAGCTAGCTGATGCTTGAGTATGTGAATGACAAAAAAAAAGGTTTTTATATAGCGCTCTCAAGTCTTATTCAGGTGGATGAGTGGTGATAGAAAAGTACCCCTCAAACTTAAGGGAAAATTTTTTAAGATGGTGGTGAGACTTGCTATGCTTTATGGCATAGAATGTTAGCCATTAAAAGGGAAGCATAAAATTAAGTTACATATTGGAGAGATGAGGATGCTCAGGTGGATGAGTGACTTCACTCTTACAGACAGAATACAAAATGAGCATATACATGAAAAGGTTGAAGCAGCTCCAATGGAAGATAAGATTAATGAGAGGTGCCTTCAATGAGTTGGTCACTTAAAACATGCATCTTACGATGATCTGGTTAGGAGAGTAGATATATTACATTTGACTAATATTAAGATAGGTAGAGGTAGACCTAAAAAGACTTGGTTAGAAACTAGAAAGTATTAGAAATTACATTTTTTATTAGATTTAAATGAGAATTTGGCTCTTAACTGGACACAATGAAGAAAAAGGATTCATGTAGCTAACCACACGTAGTGAGATAAAACCTTTATGTTGTTGTCGTCTTCTCAAGTCTTATTCATCCATTTGTCTTTGATGTATTCTTTTACAAGCCGTCACCTTGAATGGATCTCATATTTCGTTAGAGCTTTTACCTTTGTTAGGGTAACCATCTGGATTCTCATTTAGAAAGGACTCTTCTCTCAACTCAATGTGAATTTTTCGTAAAGGTGGGAGTCAAAGTTCTATAGATAGATTGTTTGAAAATAATAGAAAAAGACTTAGATGCAATGATGCAATGTTTGAATTTGGTCAAACTTGTTACACATCATGAGTTGCATGAGCACCCTAAATGTCATGCATATTAATTATTAAAAAGAAAGCTCGTACAAATCTCTTGAATCAACAATATGCTTTGTGAACAAACACCAAACCCCATATACATATTTTTCAAATGAGTCAAAGTAGTGCACTATTGTGTGTCACATGTCACACAATTATTTCGACAGTGTGCGAGATGCGTCAAATCACTAGATGCAATTTTATCCATCCACCCTCTAAAATGTATAGTGTATGCGTACTAATAAACATGTTGACGCACTATGCAAGGGCATCAAAATCATGCAAGTATGTATGTACATCATGTAAGTTCATTAATATACTAGTAAATATGTCATGTAAGTATATCAAGAAATGTATAAGTGAACTTCATAAATGCATCATGAAATGTGTAAATACACCAGACAAATGCATAAAAAATGTGCTCAACACATCAACCATTAAAATTAATATATCCGTATGTGCTCTGATTGGTACATTGAACCCCTAATTTTGAGGTTTGAGATACTGTGCGCATTAAAAATAAAGTGAACTAAATCTCTCATGATTTTAAAAAATACATAATCACTCAATTACTTAAAATTTGCATATCATTTTTTAAATACAAAACATCTGCATGTACTATGACCAAATACTATAGCTTCTAAATTTGTAATTTGAAAATGCTACACATGTTGAAAATGAGAAATTAATTAAAAATGTATTCCTCTCAAAATCATAAATTCCAATCAGGGCATTACAAATCCTATACTTGTAAATGAATATGTTGCTGCCAAATCTACGTTGATATTTAGTTTTACATTTGCATTAGGCTTTCCATGTCTTTTGCAAAGGAAATTCATTAAAAGTGCAAACTCTCATGTTCATCCTTTATATGATAGTTCAAAAAATTAACACTCAAACCCGATCATCTTTTAGTAAGCGGACAAAGTTGGCTAGGTTCAAATAATAAAATGAAATATTCATATATCTCGATGATGGCCATGTTGACTAAAAACTTAAACTTGATGTGTCACAACCCGGCCCGGATACTCGAATTAATGAGCTAGTAATGAAAAGTCGGACGGGTGTAATATTTCATTCAATTTCATAAACAATTTAACATTCAACTTCTCAATTAAATTGAAGAGCCATTATCACAAAAATAATTTCCATAAAACCACTTATACCATTTTTTTTCAAACCTAAACATTTTATATCAATTAAATATTACCTGTTTTCATTTGGGTGCCATCTTCTGTAGACATACTCTTGTTTTTCATCCATTTTCACTTATCAGGAGACTTACCTTAAAATGTTAGTTTAATAGAATGAGTTTACAAAGTAAAATTATTGGGTAATCATCATTAAATATACAACAGTTAGTCCTATAAAATAAACATACATTTTTCTTCAACTTTCTTATATAATTAATATATGCATATTCTTTCATATACTATAGGTTTTATAATTTCACATAATTTATTTCATATTCTGTTTCGTTTATTCATTTCTACTTAATATTTTTTTTTAATAAATTTGATATTTAATTTATTTTCATTTCCATTAGTCTAGGAGCACCATCTAAATGTACTAATAAAAGTACAACCATTTTCATTTCATTTTTCATTTTCATTTTCATTTAACGTGCACGGGTACGTTGCTTCCCCAGCTAGTACTATAGGGGCATGCGTATACCTTTTCCTTTTCATTTTTTACCTTTGTTGTATTTCAATCATATGATTGTCTTTATATGTTTTTTAGAAAAAAATTAAATATACATTTTTAATTTTTTTTCTTCTTCTTCTTTTCCATGTATATAAATTTATATATACATATTTTATGTATTACATATCACTTTAATGACTAACTTTTATCATGCATCTTATGAATATACCAACCTTTAAACATTTGTAATTAAATGAATAATCAGGAGACTGTATGAATAAAATATAATCTTGAAATATTTATAAGATAACATCATCTATCCACTTTGATTGCTTTTGAGCTTTAATTCCTTTCAAATCTCAAACTTTGAAAATAATCTTCTGCAATGTAGCCTAAAATCTCATACAAAATTACATAACTATTTTCATTAATTTTCATTATTTTTTTTTTTGCCAAATCAAACTTCAACCAATTTGCTTTTGACCTTTCTAAAATCATACACTATTGCTTGCTATCAAAATAAATTTTATATTATTCTTCAAAATTTGAACAAAATATGTTATTGAAATTACTTACAAGGAAAATTTGCTGACACTCAAACCTTCTTTCTCTTTAAAGTCCTCTTCCTTCACCATCGAAACATAGTTTGTCACTTGAATTCTTACTATTCACAATAATAATTTTATTCTTAAATTAGAGAAATAACAATATAATTATTCTATCTAAGTTGAAGAAATAAATCAGTAATTTAAAAATTACTATTTCTTCCACCTATAGGGAATGAAAGAACTCCAAAATCCCAAATTCTTCTCTTTCTCCTTCAACTTTTATTCCTTTACCTTAGAGAAAACATTGATTGTTGTTTATATAAAATTTCATGGAAGGATTTACATAGAAACGGGAAAAAAATCAACAAACATTCTTTCTTCTTCCTCTCAACCGCTTCTCCTGACAGAAACTCTCTCTCTCTCTCTCTCTCTCTCTCTTGTGTTTTCTTCTACAAGAATGAATAGAAATGGACTTATCTCTCACGAGTAGTTATTTTTCTCCCACGTATGTGATTGATGCGGACATCGGCCAGAAGATCTGACGCATCTATCACAGGATGCGTCGTAAATCGACGGCTCTAATTTAAGTTGTCATTTATGAATTATTTTATGTATTTTAGTTTCTATTTTATGTTATTTCATGTCCAAGCTCCATACCGAGCTCACCAAAAGCCACCGGCCACCCATCCAAAAATTCCTCCAAACCGCCGGCCATGGCTCTCTAGCCACCGGCCTCATCCTTTCCCCTCTCTCCTTGGATTTCCTAATTTGGGGTGCATGACATTAGGGCTTAATTTGAAATTCAAATTGTTTAAAATTTGAAATTCAAATTTCTTTCCTAATTTAGTCCACCATTTTTGGAAAGTGCTTAATTCCATTCAATTGAAATTTAAATTCAAAATCCGATTTATTGGCTCCCTTTCATAACTCCCTCCAAAATTCAAATCTTTGTTTGAATACTTTCCATAAATAAATGCACTTGATTTGGAGAGATCCAATTTCAAATTTCAAATAATTTAAATTTGAGAGTTTCTTTCCTTATTGAAGGAAACTATTTTAGGAAAGTTTCTAAATATAGACCCCTTTGAATTTCAAATTCATGAGGAATTAATTGAAACCTTTCCTAGAATAGTCTTTTATATTTTAGGTAACTCTTTTCATGAGTAAATTCAAATCTATTTGAATTTAAAATAGTTACCTAAATTATAATCCTAATTTTGGTAACTCCCTAATTCATAGCCTATTTAAATTATAAATTAAATTGGATGAAATCTTTCATTCCAAATTTAATTCCTTAACTTAAGTAAACATTGAATGTCTCCTCAATCTCCTCCCTCATCATCAAGCTGCCGGCCCTACCATATAATAAATTCTAGAGATTTATTTCCTATTCCCTACCCACACTTGGAAAGTACTCAAGACCCCTCACCTGAACTTGGCCGAAATTCCCCTTACTGTATTCACCTCTCAGATATTTCCAAAACTCCCTCTTTTACTTTGGGAATTAAATCTTCCCTTTAGTTCTCTGCTGGCCGATAACCTCCCAAGACCCTCACATGTCATTTCCTCCACTAAACCCTATTCAAACTCTTGACAACCTGGATCCCTTTTCCTCCCAAGGCAGTAACTAGAAAATTTCAGCCGTTGCTTTACTTCCTCCACCCTTGGAAGACCTTCAACTGCTGTTTGGAAAATCTGAAGAATCACTTCAGGTTTTGGGTTACGGGCTCTCTTCCCTCCAAGGTTGTACAATAAACTTATTTCAGATTTTGGAGTGAAGATCCTCTCCCTAGCAAAGCCGGCGTTCCCATTCTACATCAGTGATCCTTCGCTCAACGGCTCGATTCGACTTCATCTGGGACGGTTACGCAAGCAGACGGTCACGGTTCGTCCGTCTGAACCTGCATTTCACGTAACTGCTCGCCCGCTGAAATGAATAGACCAGTTCAGTTGAACCGTTTAGTTTCGGTTCTCACATGAGGGGGTTATATGATTTTCATTTTCAAAGTTAATCACTTAGGACTTAAGTTATCATAAAATTAAAAAATTAAATATTTATTCAAATTTTAAAATATTCAAATGAAATCTATCGTCCATGAAAATCAAATCAAAATTCATCCACCATCCGCAATTATTTGTTATGGGTGATAAATATGAGAAAATCTCAGCTTATAAATGGCTCTGTGTTTTGTTAAGTGTATAACTATATTTGTTTTCAAATGATCTTTTGTAAATAAGGACAAACACATGTTTTTGAACTAGTGATTTCACCGTTAAATGAAACAAGTAAATAGTTATGACTAAGGCATTTTGGTCGATTGGTTTTACCGTAAAATTACACCATTAAATTATGGTCACGGTCACATCTCGCAATTTTTCTAGTGTCTAAAACCCTTGAGGAATTAATTATATTTTGCACTTGAAATTACACAAAGCTCTTTGTTAACTTAGGCTGACATAAATTTGCCTCATTAGACAAACATTCATCTTAGATCTATAAGGTTTTCTTGACAAAGTAACACATAAGTGTTGATAAGAATCTTTCTTTTAGGTAGGACCAACAACATCTTCTGATTAGGAGTGTCAATTCGAGTTGATGGCTCGATTTTGAGTTTAACAAAAAATTGACCCCACGAATATGCTTGATTTGAACTTTACTTGTTCATATGATTCAAAATGCTTGACCCGCTCTCAACTCATCCCAAACTCGACTATAACCCTAACGTAGTTCGTTTGACCCATTTATTATATAGATCTTGAATTTTTTTTTAGATCAACATGACTCATTAACCCAAATATGACCATCTAACTCAAGAATAACCCGTTGAACCTGAACCTAACCAATTTAACCCAATCATAAATGAGAATTAGGTCAATTTCTGGTTTTCGGGTCATCCCGAATTAGACCGTAAAATTATTTCGATCAAGATTTCTAACCCGAATTTGACCTAAAAATTAATTGAATCAACCCGAACCCGAATTTTTTGTGTCAAGTTTGGGTTGGGTTGTTAGTTTGGATCATTTATATATACCATTTCTTTGACTAAGTAGATTAGAGACTGTGACAATCTAGGATAATAGAATCATTGGATTGTGATCGGGTTTGTCATCATTTTCTCAACCATCCGTTTTAGGTTTTGCAGTGACAAATTTCAATCCTAAAATAATTTTTTTTCTACTGTTAGCCAAGCACTTAGTGCATCTCTATTGATTAGCCTTAATCAAAACTTCTCTCTCATTATCATAATTAACTATAATAGATTCTGCCTATGGGAAACCTGAAACTTGATCATAGAGTCGTTGCAAAATGAGGGCAAAATTTTTGGGTGATGTTTTATTTGCAACCTAATCTAACTTCCGAAAATTTGACTCGGAACATTCCTAAAACTCTCCCAATAAGAGGCTTGAGCGCGGATTTTAGGAACCCACATCAAAATTCAAGGCGGGGTAGATAACATTTGGAATGAGATTAAGAGGCAGTCGATTGATCATATTTTTATCTAGCTCACAATTATGCCTTTTCTTAGTTGTTTATTTATTCTATGATGTTATGGTCCTAAAGAAGAATGGATAAGCAGAAATAGTTTCTTCCTTATTGTCCTTTCCAATATCTCTTTAAAAATGTGTCCTTTAGGATGAAAAATAGTGTAAGGATGGATATTTCTATCAAATCATCCAAAATACGCAAATTTTATTGAGAGTGGGACGACACAACCAAGAATCATTTAATCTTCTTCTTTTTATATAGTGCATGTGATTAAGATCTAGTCCTATAACTGCTCAGCTCTATTCATCTTTCCAAATTATTTTTGCTTCATCTCCCATTGAATTCCCTTAGGAATAAAAACTCTTGCAAAAAAATGTACCTAAGGTGTAAAGACGTGCTAACTCTTAATTACCCGAGGGCCTGTTTCCCTCTTTTGATTGAATCATTTTTCCTATAAGGATTTTGAATTTTTTTCTGCATTAATGTAAAACATGAGGATCTATTTCTAATTTTATACGTATTTCTTAAAAGAAAGACACAACTTCAAACGAAAGAAACCACAACTCAGGTTAAAAAATCTTCAATCTTCTCTATATATCTACCATTCTTGTTCGTTATGATCTGTCTAGCTTAAGGAAATCCCTTCTAATGATTTCACCACTTATGTAATCGATGTCTATTTTGTTTTCATGTTGTTCCTTATGCTGGGCCATTCATATCTGTAAATACCTCTTCACTACATGCCTTTTTTTTCTTTCTTCTTTTAGTTTGTGAGTGACAATGGGAGCAATATTCTGCTTTAAGTGATCTGTGAATACTAAAGATTCAGGCCATATAATATACAGAACGTACCATGAATCTCTAGGAGGTTATCTTTTGAAGTCATTGGCCTTAAGCGCAGTGCTAATTAACTTACCAAAATTCTATCTTTTTTCCTAATGCCAACTATTAAAAGCTTGGTTTAATTTTTTTAGGAGGTTGATGATCAATAAAATAATAAGCTTGCGCATAGTAGCCTTACAAGGACGAAAGGAAATGATGCACATTGCACTGATGAGGGACTGTCAATCTTATTTCACTCACTACACAATTGAATCCTACTATGTATTTATTAGTGAAATGTGATGCCATATTATACTTTTGAGAGAATCACTCATTAGCCTCCAGACTTGAGTTTGAATTGGCTTGGAGGTACGAGTGCTCACAAGTCACAACCACTTACATTTGTAAGGAAGACTTTAAGAAAAAGCATGTATAACTTGGAAGCGTCAACTTTCAAACGAAGAAGATAATTCAAAAGTAACTTCAAAAGATATCGAGTACCACAAAAGAGAACATTGAAGCCTACATGTAGTATTGCATAAGATGATGAAGTCTTCAGTAAATCAAAGAAAAATGTACCCTACATTAGGAATTCTCCATATTATTTCCTTCTTACTGTCTTTGATTTGCTCAACCCCTCAATGTTTTTTTTCAACAAAAATAAAATAAGAAACTCAATAACTCAGGCATCCAAATAAAATACATAAGTAGCAAAAATCACATATATATCCTTTTGTTTAAACTTAATAGCATATAGATCAGTTTGTTAAAGCTTATGTTTCAAGCAACCTTTCCTTATATTGTAGGTTTTTTAGATGTAACCCTGTGCCTGAGACCTAACCACCTAGCCATTTGTCCTCAATGTTGGTCATCGACCACAAGCTATCTGGTCAGTTCACTGCCACTAACTCTAATGTCCACTGCCAGACATGAGCTTTGCTGGCCCAAGAGCTCTTCTCCAACATTCGTCGATCTTTGTTGACCACCATTGTTGAAATACAAGGCCAAGGGAAGCAGATGATAAAGTTACTTGATTTCTGGTTTTATAGATATGTGGGAAGTAGATTCTTATATGCATAAGAGTATGCTTTCCTTGAACGGCGTGAACAAAAAATGTTCCGCAACAGCCCTTTTAAACAAGCCATGATGGGGCTTTAGAAGATTTGAAAATAAGTATTAGTTATGTCTTGGTTCTTACGCTTTGATATAGACAACATTTAGGTGTACTGCTTTTAAAATGCCCTTCTGAAGCGTTTCATAATGATTATGTTGTTTTATAAATATTTATCTGTTGGTTCTTTTATACGCTTCACTTTGATAACTTATTTTTTTCCTCTCTCTAAAATATTGATTTCGAGTTTGTATCCTTTAGTTCTTCAAAGAGGAAGGGAGACATTTTGAGGAATCCTCATTACTGGATATGAAACCAAAGGTGGTTCAAGTTCATTTGAGGAATGAAAACTCCCTCTTTTCTGTATGTCAATGATGGTCTCCCAACACCAAAACAGTCCCCAACTCTGTTAAAGGGGTGAACTGCGATATACCTTCTCTCTTGGGGAAGCTAAGTGTCTCCGCACTCTTCATGAAGATGAGTTTCAATGGGAGACCTATCAAGATAGGATGGGAATGTGTGAGGATTATTGTGAGCAAGGACTTGAGGGAAATAGGGAGATTCATTAATAATTTAGTAGTTGCAGCTTTCCAATTAGGTGTTCAACACATTTCCTCTTTATAGTTTGGGTTTGCCTACCCTCTTTTATTTATAGTTAATTCCACACGCTCAACATCTCTTCCTGCTCCCTTTCGGCTTTCCAGTTAGTTGTTTCAACCAATATGCTCTTTATAGAAGGTTGAATTAAGGCCATTTTTCTAAATTTTTGTAACAAAGGACTGATGTATACCTTCAGAAAGAACAATTTTATCATTTTCACAAATCAAAGGACCTATACATCAAGTTTGAGGTACCTGGCAGTAAAGATTTAGAAGCACCAAATAGTGTTACTCTGCTAAAATTCATAGGCTTGGATGTAATTTCCCCAACAATTAATTTTTAAGAACTATTTGGTACCTCGTTAAAGTAATCTGGAAAATTGTGTGTTAGTTAAAACTTATTCTAGTCGCAAACAGAAGTTCCGTTTTGATGATTTTTGGTATTCTTTTTGTTAATCTTGTTGCAGTTAAAACTTCAAACTTGGAGGAAAAGCAGAATGGAAACAGTGAAAATGAGCAGAGCGCTTTATATGATTTTCTTTACCCTAGCAAGGAGCTTCTTCCTGATGACAAAGAGATGAGCATATTTGACCATTTAGAGGAGCTCCGTGATCGAATATTTGTTTCAGTTCTGGCTGTGGGAGGTGCCATCATAGGCTGCTTTGCATTCTCCAAGGATTTAATCAAACTTCTTGAAGCACCTGTGTCTGCACAGGGTGTTCGTTTCCTGCAACTTTCTCCGGGCGAGTTTTTCTTTACAACATTAAAGGTTTAATCCTTGCCAACTTTAGCTACTCGAGCTCTAATTTCTATTCTCATCATTCTTTCAACAACTCAATGATTGCTTTGCATATCTTTTTTGCTGTAGGTTTCAGGTTATTGTGGTCTTCTGCTAGGGAGTCCAGTGATTCTTTATGAGATTATAGCATTTGTTCTTCCTGGTTTGACGAAGAATGAGAGAAGGTTTCTTGGTCCTATTGTTTTGGGATCATCTGTGTTGTTTTATGCTGGCATTGCCTTCTCCTATGCAGTTCTGGCACCAGCAGCCTTGAATTTCTTTGTGAACTATGCAGAAGGTGCAGTTGAATCCATATGGTCTATAGATCAGTACTTCGAGTTTGTATTGATTCTCCTGTTCAGTACAGGCTTATCTTTCCAGGTAACTCCTCAAAAATTCTGATCACTGCTCTTTTAACTAAAAAAATTTGTTGTTTGTAATGATCATAATTACATGTTCCACTTGATTAAATACGTTTTGTTTCAAAATATTCAACTCAATGATTGCTAGTGTAATGAATGAAACTGAGTGGTTTTAAGGAAGAATTTAGGAAAAACTTACATGAACAATGTGTTCAGCTCTTGGAAACAAGTGGTTTGTTAGAGATCTATCAAATCAGATAAGAAGTCCATGTCTATATGATGTTATGTTGTGCAGGCTGACCAAAATTTGAAACCATCTACTTCACGTCTCCTCTCTTTTTCTTAATTTGTGTCCAAACACAAGTTTGGGTAGTTTTCAGTAGCATCTCAAGTGAAGTGCTTCAAGACTAGCATATAATAAAGAGAATAACATGGAGATTTCATGATACATTTTTAAATTATAATTAGACCGGTTATTAAAAACATAAAATGTTAGTTAATAAACATTAAGCCTTCATTTGGGACGATTTTTTTACTCTTTCTTGAAGTAGTAGAAAGCCGTCCCAAATGAAACTTAGGATAGATGTATAGGCCGTGGCAAAGTTCTAAAAAATAAATTGAGAATTGACTATATGGAAAATAGACTTAAATGAATAGACAAAATAAACTATGGAGAACTATGAAAAAACAAAAATAACACGATATAAATTATGCAATGAAGATGGTCAAAATAATTTAAAAACTCCAAGTAGCGCTTAACAAAAATAAATGGAGATGAGAATAAGAACTCCTAAAAGCTGGCCCCAATTTGTTGGAATAAGGTTAATAATGATAATGATGATGGCACAACAATATATTACTATTATTATTTGAGAACGTGGGTATCTACCTGCTGACATTCCAAAATGAGCGCTTGGCAGCGTAACTAATCCCTCGACGGAACCTAGCGAGGCCATCCACCGACATCAGACTCACACTTGTTTTGCCCCACTGAAAACACGAGGCCATAGTAGAGGGTATTCGAACCCTGGATGGGGGTTTCTCAACCTGATCCACCAACCACCCTAAACCTCGGTGGGTGCAGCAATATATTACTATTATTGCGCTATGAATTTCATAACATAGAAAATTTCAGTGGCAACATAACAAAATCTTCATATATTTCAGGTTCCAGTCATACAGCTTTTGCTGGGGCAAGTAGGTCTGGTATCAGGGGATCAAATGCTATCTATCTGGAGATACGTAGTGGTAGGAGCTGTTGTTGCTGCTGCTGTGCTCACTCCTTCAACTGATCCCCTCACACAAGTACTGCTCGCAGGTCCCCTTTTGGGTCTCTACCTGGGTGGTGCGTGGATGGTTAAGCTTATAGGCCGTTGATTATTCAAAATCAACGAGGCATACAAAGGCCAATGTTCTAAACTTATTATCTCCATTTTTATATGGTGATGTTGCCACAGCAACAGTGTATATTTTTACTGAATCTGGATGTATTGTTTGCCAAGCTCCTGTCTTTGTTGCATGAAAGTTTTTTTTATGCTGTAAGTAACGCAGAAAAGGTTAGGGCAAATGAGTTGTTTGTGTAATATTTATATTTAGTCTTCATTATCAATATGTAATAAATGCAAAAGAATCTTTATTCAGGGGATGGTTAGGGTTATTAACTTATATACCGTTAGTTTGTAGGTTGAGAGTTTTGATTATCAACTAAGAGGTTTTGAATTTGAATGTTATGTATGTGATATGTAAGTTTATTTTAATTGAACTAAATGTCTAAAAATATTATTAGTTATTAATTATCATGTTATTTTATGTATATTTTACTATAAAATAAAGTATATTTATATAAAATTTAAACAAAATTATATTATTTTTTTAAATACATTCATTTATATGATAATAGCAATCTGTTGGGAATAGTAAAAATAATAATAATATCAGTTCAAAAATGCGCTAAACAAACATAATAGATTATCTATGCAATCTTTAAAGATATCGAATGTATTTCTATTTCAAATTAAAATATAAAAATAGAAAAAATATTAAAATAAATAAACAAAAACTGACCCTAACCTTCAGTTGCCTTTATTTTTTTTTAAATCAATATAAAAAGTAGAGAGATCAGAGAAAATTATGAACTGTACTTTAAAGTTTAAAGTTTCAAATTTCACTCACAAAAAAAAAATGAAAATCTTCAAATATTACAACGCAAGCCTTTCTATCTCACTGCTCACATCACCACACAAACCAGACTCCATTTTCTTCAATGAATCCTCCAATCTTTCAAAACAGCCTAAAAAGCTCTGATCTGAGCCTCCAACTATCTCAACAACTTTCTGCAGATCATCAATGGCGATGTAAATCTTCTTAGCTGCCGATTTCAGCACAGAAATCTCTTGTGGTGGGTAAACTGAAGCACCCAACTCATTAGCCTGGTTTCCAATTTCCTCGCAGCATCTCAGCAATGTCTCCAAGGCCTTAACATGTTCCATATTCTCCTCATTTGATTTAGTATGCAGACCAGAAACAAATCTGATAACCTCCTTTAAGGCCGCCAGCACATCAGAAACAGCTTTGGTTGTTAACTGGGCGATTAACATTTCTTCGGGTGAAAGATCATCGCCAAATTCTTCATCGTCGGAGTCGTCTTCCTCAGGCGATGCGTCGTTTGAGGTATTGGGGGCCGCAGGCTTCAGCTCATTCATTTCTCGGAGAATATCTTTAACTGAGACGGCTACACGGGTAATGGCGCGGCCGATAGCAGTGCAGTTGGAAGTGGGGTTCTTGTTGAGATTGGCACAAGCTTCCCAAACAGAACCAGAGAGCCGAGGGATGATGGAAGATCTATTACTGAAATTGCGAGATTCTGTATAGGTAAATCTCTGGGATTAGAATGCTAAAATGATTTACTCAGAGGATCTTGCTAATGGAGAAGATTACTACATATCAAATGAATCATGAATTTCAAAATTATAGAACTGATGAAATTTTACCTTTCAAATAAGAAAGCGGGATCTTTTAGCTCAAGCTGTGGAGAAATTATTCTATGGAAACCGGATGTAGAACACCGTCTGGAGACCAATCAGAATGCGCCGTATTAGCGGTACCGAGTGAAGGGGTGACGTGGCCCATTCTGGTTGACCTCTGGACGGCATTCGGCGTTTGCACAGAATAATTTATCCAAGCATTGACATGAAACATATCTGAAACAAGAATGAGTTATCTAATTGTCTATTTAACTTTCTTTATTCACCTAACATAATTTCTATGTTCATTAAATTTATTTTAGTTTTTTTTTAATTCTTTATAAGGAATAGATAATTTCAATCTATGATTTTACCAATGTTCTTTGGGTTGAATGAGGGTTTTCTAATTAGTCATCAATTCCAATATATATTTTTTGCAAGTAATAAGTTTTTTGTTGCAATAATATCAATATTTTCACATAGTATGTGTTGATTAATTTTGTTTGAATTTTTTAGAAACCTCTAAGAAGAGTAGAAGCAGATGGTAAAATATTATTTTATTGAACATCTCTTGAGAGGAATAGCAAACATTTTGCACATAACATCTAAGAAGTTCAACAAAATAGCCCCATCAAAGAGGAACACAAAAAAATTAGCCAAAAGAGCAGCATACGATGGTACTGCCACAGTGATAATCCTAATGAATGTACAACTAAAATTAAGTGAAACCAGAAAGTTCCACAAGGATCTCAAATTATGAAACAAGTTTCCTGAGTTCCGTGTTCTGCAAGTTTTGGGTCATAAAACAGCATATATTGTGATGATCTAAGCCAAACGTACAGGAGAACAAGAAATCTGTAATCTAACAACAAAATTATTTGACAATAGATGTTGCAAAATGTATTTGGAAGTAAAAGTGCTCACCAATAGAGAGAGCTTCCTTTAACAGTGCAAGGCTACTATCAATGACCTGTCTTGCAGAAGAACAAATACTTGCATGAAGGGTAGGGCCAGCACCAGCTGTACTGCCATGACAGATCAAAACAAAGCCATGAAGCACATTAAAGTATGCTTCCATGCACTCCTCCAGTTGCTTCATTTCTGGTTCTTCTACACTCCAGAGCATCCCAGCTGCACAGAGTGGACACAGACCTCAGCAAAATTCAATCGGAAAACTGATTTTCATTTGAGTACTTTATAAAACATTATGTTCATGTGGACAAGTTTTAGCCATTTGATTTCCCATCACCATCATCATGAGCAGCATTCTCCCAACTGATTTGAAAAGAAAATGTTAGAAGTTCAATTCTCACCACAAATCTAGGATATTAAATAACCAACATAAACATCGCCCACAGTTCATGGTGAAAAAAAAATCAAGAAACCAATATGTATGAGTCAATGATGTAATGTGTATTTTAGGTTTTAGATTACAAAAGCATCATATGATAAAAAAAAAAAGCTTTGATTGCTTTCTTAATATTTATGTATGATTTATAAATTATAATGCGTGTTCGTGTCATACCCATATCCTGTATTTTTAATAATTGACGTGTCCCATATCTGTATCGTGTCATATTTGTGTCATCGTATTTGTATCGGTGCAACATAGCTTAGAAGTTTGTGTGTGTGCGCACGCAATATTGGGGGGAGAGGGAGAGGAAAAGATGGATTCTTCTCGTCTTATGAGGAGAGTGGACACTTAACCCAAGTTTCGTTTATAGCTTACCACATTTTGTGGTTGGTTTTCAAACATAAATCACATCATTCATATTAATCTAGATTAAAAAATTAATAATGCATCAAATTTCATCAGTTTTAATAAATTGACCATTCATCAAGCATGTAACAAAAATAAGAAAGATCAGGCAATTTATAGAAGCTCAACTAGAAACCAACTTTAACCCAAATATTTTACCAGTCAAAACCCTTTAGTATGATATAGATATAGAAAAATAATCCATGTATTGAGTTCCAAGTTATTCGTTCCAATCCATCCAATGAAAATCATAAGTTTCTTCTTGCTATCACAACAATTCTTCAAATATTTTTTGATGTATCCAATAGATGGTTTAACAATAGAAAAATGCATGAAATAATATAGGCCGATAATTTTAATGATGTTAAAGATGATGGATAGAACCTCAGCTTTGGAGGAGATTAAAAAAAGGCATGCCCATTGCATGTAGCTCTCTTGCTAATATAAGGCCTGCGAAAGAAGTTGATACACAGCCTTACTCACATTTTTAGAAGCTATTTATGCGATTAAGACTTTAGACCTTAAGAATAAACTTAAGGAAATTTCACCTTATGCCCAACATTTTGAAGATATGATTGTACTATTGTAGTGAATAAACTTAGCTGGGCTTGAAAAGGTTAAATGGTAAAAATGACCCAAAAGGAGAGTAATAAGTTAAAGATTACAAAGGAGAGGCCAAAAGTTACATGGATGGAAGTCATGCAAAAAAATTTGGGTGGAAGTTAACACGAACATGAGAAAGTGAGGAATGCTGATTCATGTATATATCCAAAATATTTAACCATCATGCCTTTCATTAAGCATCATCCCATTGGTGCGAGTCACATAGCTTTGAACTCTATCAAATAAATAGGTCTAAAGTCAACCTCTCTAAGGATTCAGCTTTCAGATGAAGAAACACAAGATTGTCATGACCTAAGAACATGTAGCTCTGTCTTGAGTTTTACAATTGAGTAAAACAACTATATAATATCCTCAAAACTGAATGGCATCCACAAAAACAAAGGTTGAACAAAGCATTCAGAACAGAAGTCAACGAACAAATCTTAACAATAGATTGAGAAGGACATGACATGCATTTCTATTTGCTTTGCTCATGTTAAGCCAATCATTTCAGGGAAGAAAGACAATTTATGGCGTTGTTCGATTGCATGTTTTAGCCAGAATTTAAGCTTAAATCTTGCCAAACAACTTTTTTGAGCCACATAAATGCTATTATGTTCTTAAATCCTAATTTTATTCTTTTTTAAGCAAAATATTAGATTTAGAAAACCCTAGGATAGGTATGACATAAGAGATTTACACAACTTCTGCACAATGCTTTTCCTCTCCATCATTAAAATTCTAAATCTTGAAAACAATTTGTCAAAAGTTTATTAGAATTTAACAAGCTTTAACATCTATCATGCCAAACAATTTGCAGGATTTAATGGGTCCGGGATTTGCTAAATCTGAATGTGCAAGATTTACTAAATCTTACTAGCAGCCAAATGGCGCCTAAGCATAGAATAATGTGAAAAAAAAAAAAAGCAAATTGTCAATTTCTTAAAAAAGGTGCAGAAAGAGTTTATTTAACACATAATCTCACTTCTCAGAGTGGATTGTTAGTGTTAGAAAATTGTAACATAATCAGATGAAAACAATACAATGCAGAGTGGAACAAATAACATCCCCTCAAACCCAGATACACTCAGGAGAGCCAAGAAAACTAACTTTCTTCAAAAAAACAAAAACGCGTTTGCTTTCGATACAAAAATACGCCCACAATAGAATTAAGAAATAAAAATTTCCAAAAGCAAGGAGAAGCGAAGGACATGATGATACCAATAGTGGCCTGCTTGGAAACCTCATCACCCAGCTTGATTACTTGAGACCACTCCACTTTCTCGAGGGAAGAGGCAGCGGATTTCTCCAGTATCTAAAACCCAGAAGTGATTTAAAAAGGAAAACTAAGAAGATGGGAACACCGAGAAGCGGAAGATCGGGAATCACCTGGAACGTTTCTTCGATGTTTCGAATGTGGGAATCTAGGGCTCGAGAGAGCCGCGCCTTCTTCCCTCCTCTCGCCGACATTTCTCTCCTCTCCCAGCAAGCTCAACGTATTTCGTGAGTGAAGAAGGGGTCGAAGGGGCTGTTTGGCGTAAATACCGTAAATCAGGATTTAGATCTTATGATATTATTTTTGTTTTATCCTCTGAAAAGTCTTAGACCATCTCAATGGAAGGGCAAACCACTGTTTGCCGTTCTTTGCTCGTTTTAATCCATCGCGGATGAACAGTGCCACATTGCATTGTACTGTTTACCCGCTAAATTTTTATGTGTCAAGGAGATTGGCTGGGAAATGGAGAAAGTCGGTTACGAGAGGATTTACCCGCGAAATGGAGTTCGATTAGAACAAAATTACGACATTTTAGGGTTTTGTTGTATTTTGTCGTGGAAAATTGTATTTACGGTTGGAGATGCCCTTAGAGGCTGTTGGTTGGTTGTAGGGGGTGTATGTGAGCCTAGCGGCTCGAGTTTGACTTATTTTGGGCTCGCAAGTTGAGTTTATCGAGCTCACGAGTTAAACTAACTCGAGCTCTTGTCGAGTAAACGAGCTCGATGCTTAGGCGTGAGGTAGAGTTCTGCACGTGTAGCTTCGTGGACTCCTGCATTGCTAATCGGCTTCACTCCTTGACGATGTTCCCTTCCTGTCATATCGGAAGGCACGACATCTTAATCGGAAGCAACTGTGGGAGCTCACTCACAGTGAAGGTAACTTCCTTTCTCCCTTTCGCATGCTTCTTCGGTCAAATCCCACAAATCTGCAAAACGTTAGGATCTTCGTACTGTTTTGATCTGCTTTTGGTGAATACTTCGTAGTGGATTGGCAAAGTATGCTTTGATTTGCTAATGTGGAAGTTTAAGATCGTAGAAGGGGGGAGCCCATGGCCGGTTTTTTTTTCTTCTTGTTCTGATTGGCTTGAACTTTGTTGCTTTCGGACAATGAAAAATTGGGCTAAATTTCTTCATAGCACTCATCCAAATCATACAGACAAAAATTTTTTGTTTGCTTTTTTTCATTGATATGAGAGAATGAGGAGAATCGGTTGCTAAGGTTGTCGATGTGAAATGATTCTGCACTACTGAAGAAAAATAAGATTTTATTAGTTTAGTTGGAGCTATAACTCTCTAAAAGTGGGATATTTTAGAAGAAATAGGCTTATAATTAATTAGCCCACAAAATATTAAGAAAAAAAATTGGTTGTATATATTTTAACAAGTTAACAAAATGCACTTATCCTCATAGCACTTATTTTCTACGCCTATAAGTAGATTGATGTAAAAAACAATATTTCTTTCATTCGATTCCTCTACAGTATTTGCTCCATTGCAGCAAGTAAATCTGAATCCTGTCCAATTACTAATAGCAAGGTCCAATTACCATGTTTTGTAGATGAACTAGTATATAGGAAGTTTGGACAATAGACAACCCAAAATTTTTAATGTTTTTTTTTTTTCTCTCGATTAAAAAGGTCATGGATGAAGAAAAATGCATTGAAGGTATAGTTTTGCTAATATATATTTTGTACTTGAATTTGTCATGTTCTTGTTTGGTAGCAGAATAAGATGAGTTTTTACAAATGCAAAGATGAAATTTATCTCTTATGCTTACTAATCTAAATAATTACATGCTTTTTTTCAAAGATGCTACATATCTTAATATCCCTCTCCCAAATTATATGGAATTAAAGAAAGTTTGTGGTGAAGGTCAAGCAACTGGAGATTGGGCTAGGTCAGGAAATTGCCAAACTTCATTTGGTTCTCAACATATTAACTTAGATGATGAGGAGACAGTCGGTTTTGTGGAGACTCCTATGGATAAATGTGTCAAAACCGAACCCAACCAGGGCATGTCCTATTGTGTTAAGAAGAGACAGCCAATTCTCAAGATCTAGTTTTGGAATATTTCATATTATCTTTTAGTGTTCATTTTATATAAATAAAAAACTACATAGCTACTAAAATATTCAAAATATTATAAATAACTCATCCACAAAATTTCTTTCATTTCATTAAAATATATTTACATTATAATATATGGCTACAAATAGAAGCTACATAGCTAAATAATAAACTAGTCATGTACAAAAATCAAAATAGAGAAATGGCTATAAACTCAAATAAAATCCCGAAACTGCTAATCAACCAACTCCTTCCCTTTCCCTGATCCTGAAAACAAAAACAAAAAAAATTTCAGTGAGCTACAACAGCTCAGCAAGACACACAAACCAATCTAAATTTTAATTTTTTTATTAAACATTTAACTAAATATTTAAAAGCAGGTTAATAATCATTATACTGAGAAATGTGATAAGAATATAGCAGTTATCTAAATATTTAAATAATAATGTTCAGTCGATAAATAAATTTAAATTCATATTATAAAGCAGTTCATCTCACATTTTATTTTCAAGACCCAAACAAAATCTTAAAGAATTATGATCCCTTATGACTCATTTTTTGTGCTTATAGCACGAGAATGTACTTGTAGGCGCCAGAACATGACTTATAGTCACTAGAATATGGCCAATGAACAAGCAAAAGTTCAATAATGGTCGGTGGTCTTGAAGTGATCCGACAGTGGCTAAAGAACAGACGAAAGTCTGGTGACAGTCAGTGGTCTAGATCTGATGGTGGATAATGAACAGACGGCAGTCCGACGACGGTTAGTGCTCAAGAAGAGATCTTGTGTCAGTTAATGAACAAGTGGAAGTCCAGAGATGGTCGATGGTCGGGAAGTGATCCAATGGTAACCAACGAACAGGTTAAAGTCTAACATCAGTCGGTGGTCGGGAAGAGATTCAGTGATGACCAACGAACAACTTAAAGTCTAGCAACGGTAGGTGGTCAGGAAGAGATTCAGCAAATACCAACGAACATGATGAAGTCCAATGACAGCTGATGGTCATGAAGAGATTGACGGTGGCTAATGAACATGTGGAAGTCCCACAACGGCCAGTGGTTAGGAAGAGATCCAGTAGTGGTCAATGAACAGGCAGAATTCTATTGACAATAGGTGGTCAGAAAGAGATTTGGTGGTGGCTGACGAATAGGTGGAAGTCTGGCAACGACTGGTGATCAGAAAGAGATCCGGCAGCGACCAACAAATAGGTGTAAGTTTGATGATGATCGGTGGTTGGGAAGAGATATGGCAATGACATTGGATGGAGAATGCAATAGAGCTCATTGATTTTCTCCTCCCATTCTCCCCTCTTTTGTGAAAAATGAAGTTCTATTTTATAGTTTTTTGGGAGAGGCATGCTCAGTAAATATGAAAAAAATCTGGGGCAAATTTAGAGTGTTCCATTGAACGACTCATATTGATTCCCTTGTGAACTTCGAGCATTTGTTTAGCATTTAAGTTCCTTAATGATATCAGAATTAAGTGATCTTAGGCTCCTTAGATTCATCTCGTCAAGCAGCTCGATTCAGCTATAACCATGTCATATTCGGATATCATTTGGTCATCCAATCGATGTTTTGAAGCTTAAAATTATGTTATGATTGTTTGAATTGGGCTCATATTGGACTAAATTTGGTGTCCTTGGGTTCATCTCCTTGAGATATTCAAATTGACTATAAATTTGTTGAAATCGAAATTGGATCTTCCTTAATTTAATTTTGAATTCCCACTTCGGATTGCATCGAGATTCATGCTCAGTCACAATTTTTTTTTTTTTTGTGGTGTATCAAATATAATTAATAAAAATCAATCAAAATTTATATTACATTCATCTTAAAAAAATTTCATTATTTTGAGGAAAAAATAATTAAGAAATATATCTCGAGACAATTTTTTTCCTTAAATCAATAAGTGCTATAAGACTAATAAAAAAAATAAAAATATCTTACCTTGTCAATACATTAATAAAGATTATAGAACATGTACATCCTTATTGATGACCACATAAACACAAAGTTAAATAGACTTTGATGCCCATCTAATATTACAATTCAAAGCTTTATTAGAAGGGGTTCAATTAGCTTTCCAAATCAAGGGTCAGTTTTGCAATTATTAGCATTTAAATCAAAGGGGATGGTTATACTTCACTTTCAATTAAAATAGAGAAAAGATAGCAATAAATTAATAATTTCATTAACATAAATTAGCTATTATTAATTAATATTTGCATTGTGAGAAACTAAGGTTTCATTTGAGATAACTTTCTTAATGTTTTTTAAAACAAAATTTTAGTACAAAATTTTTTATTTAAAAAAAATTATACTGAAAAATTGCTTTAAAAAATAGTAAGAAGGCTGTTCTAAAAAAAGCCTAAGAGTTTAGAAGAATAATTGCAATAGAGAGTTAATATTAATTATAAATTTGACAATGTTATCTTAATTCTAAAAGTAATTTCTATGAACTTAAGAACTTATGCTTTAATATTTTATTAATATAAAAACAAACATCACAGCTATTATAATCATCATAGGTAAATGATTATTCTAAGTGCAGATGAATTTTTTCAACCAAACATTTCCTATGCTGACAAGTGAGTGAAAAAGATAATGATTCAATCAAAATTCTCAAAAACTAAGGCTTAGCTTGGGACAATTTTTTTATAGCTTTCTAAAGCAGTTTTTTTGTATAATTTTCTTTTCGAATTAAAAATTTTTCTACTACAAAGCTGCTTTATGAAATAGTAAAAAAAAAATCGCCTCAAACAAAACTTAAATTCATTTCAAATCACTTTGTAATAAAGATCTCTCTTCTAATGTTCTCTTTCTCGCCAATACTGCCTGCAACACAAACCATAGAAGTTGTTCAGCATTTTAAATTTTAAAGATCATTAATAGCTAATAAAATAAGCTTAAGGAAATAAATCATCATTTATATAGAAATTAACATACCTGTTTTTGCCAATTAGTAAAAATTGCTACTACCCCAAGAAGAGATGATTGAATCACAGCACCAGATAATATACCAATCCATAGGCCCTTACCACCAATATGGAGGAGAAAAGCTAACACAACCGCAATTGGGATCCCAGCGAGATAGAAAGCTGCAAGGTTAATATAAGCTCCTATGTGTTGCCAGCCGCATCCACGAGCAACACCTGGAGTTAAGTGATAAAATTCAAAATTTGTTATAGCTAGCTAAGCTTGTCAGTGTCACTATAGGAAATTCAGGCATTATCGGCGGTTCTTAAAAAAACCGGCGGCTTTCCGGCGGTTCACAAACCGCCGGAATAGACCGCGTAGGAAACCTTTACGGCAGTTATGCGTTCCGGCGGTTTTCTGGTTGCTTAGACAGCCGGTAATTTCTGGCGGTCGTAGCGCCGGTGACCGCCGGTTAATCACCAGCGGCTTACCAGTCTTCTGGCCGTCAAAACCGCCGGTATTAGCGGCTGCTAAACCGCCGGGTCACCGCCGGTTTTTTACCGGCGGCTTACCGGACGTCAAAACCGCAGGTATTACCTTTCGGCTAAACCGCCGGGTAGCGCCGGTTGACCGGCTGTTTTGTTAAATTTCCGGCGGCGACAATTAGCCGTCCGAAAATACATGAATTTCGTGTAGTGTGGATGCAACTTGTAGAATTGGCTGGGGAAGAAGAAGAAGGTTACCAGACAACACTCCTTGGCAGCTATCGGTGATAACTGAGATGGAAACAAGAGGAACCATCTCCCTGACATAATCGATAACTTCATCCTCATTACTGTAGGCATAACCAATGACTCGACGGAGGCCGAATATTGTTACACTCACCACCAGTGCCTCCATAATTGTGATCGATATCACCACACGAAAAGCCAAATGAGCTCCTTCTGGATTCCCAGCTCCTAGTTCATTTGATATGCGTGTACTATACACACGCACATAAAGTTTATCAGATTTCTATACCTAAAATTTTCCATTTTTAGGCTTCATTTGAGACAACTTTCTCATTGATTTCTAAAAAGTTGTCCCAAATGAGGGATGGCTTTCTTATTGCTTTTAAAGAAACTTTTTAATACAAAAGTTTTAATTTTTGTACTAGAAAGCTTCTTTAAGAAGCAATAAGAAAGCCGATCCAAAGAAAGCCTTAATCTTCATGTGAATAGAGGAAACTAGGGGTGCACCCGAGTCAAGCCGACTAGGACTCGACTCGGTAACAGGCTTGACGAGTCGAGCTCGAGCTCGAACAGGCATTGGACTCGACTCGTCGGCTCAACGAGCCGCTTGACTTGGCGGGATTCGCAGGAACGAGCTCAGGACGACGATAGATGAATGTGCTCGGGACGTGGATGGACGTGTTTGGGATGACAAATTTTGACAACAGCACAGCTTGGAATGGACGCAACAACGACGGATTGTGCTCGACCACGACGGACCTCGGGATGACGAATCATGACAATTTGAGCTCGGGTTGAACTCGACGAGCCGCTTGACATGAGACGAGTCGAGCTCGAGCCTGGATTTTGACCTCGACTCAAGTTCGAGCTCGGTATCTGACAGTTGAGCTCGACTCAAACAACTCCCGGCTCGAGCTCAACTCGACTCGTTTGCACCCCTAGAGGAAACTATGAAAGATCATACCTTGCAGCACAGCCAAGGCCATATGGTATGTTGTAGAGCATTGCAATGCTTGTAAGACTGCATAAGAAAGAGATCGCGAGTTAATCCAAAATATTTGATCCTAACTTAATAAGTTCTTATTGTGAATAATTGTAATTTCATACCAAATAGAAAGGACCGACGTTTCAAGCCTTGGATTTGGCAGGAAACCTGAGAGCAAGACAAGCAGCTCGAATGACCACCATTCAAGACTGTGATCATCAACTAATTAACAGAATTATAATAATAATAAAAAATACAAAGAACAATTCATAAAGAATTACCATATCATTACTGCAGACGGAATTGCCAGTTTCAAGAACTCGTTGATGCCCTTGAAATCCGCCATTGATGGCGGCACACGAGCTTCTCTGCAAGAATCTGAGTACTTAATATACAATACAAGAATCAGTACATTGATCCAATACGAAATGCTAATAGAAAGCGCTGCTCCGATATTGCCCAATCCGGTTTTGAACACCATTGCCCAACACAAAGGAATGTGGACGCAAATGGCTGCAAGCGAGCTCAAAAGCATGGGAAGAATCAAGCTCTGAGATTGAAGAAACTTCATCAGAGGTTGAGTAATGGCGAAGGCGAAGAGGCCAGGGATCATCCATACAATATATTTGCCAGCTTCATGGGATATTTGGGGGTCCTGGCCGATGAGGGAAAGTAGCTTCCCCATTGAAACCCAAAGAAGAGAAATGGGGAGGGTTACTAGTATGAGTGAGAGGATTGCACTGTTTGTGTGGATTCCAACCATTTGGTACTGTCGTGCTCCGTATGCTTGGCCGCAAAGAGTGTCCAAGCCGCTGGCCATTCCGAGCTGCCAATTAGATAGAATAATCGATTGAAGACATTTAGAATGTATAAATTTGAAAGAAGTACGTAGCTAATGAAGGAAAATTAATATGTAATGGTAATTTGCATTATTTTTCACCTACTTTGGACTGATGCTTGAAAATAAATATGTTATGTTAATTTTCATAATATTCCACTTTATTTGGACCTTTCCTTAATAATTCATGCTTCCCTCTCAAGTACGGAGATCAATTGGAAAAGTTATTCTATGCGGACAGGAAAAGTTATTCTATGCGGACATCGGACGGTATCTAGAGATCAATCAGAACGCGTCATGTCACTTTTTTGCTAGGAACCGGTGCTCGGTACCGCTTGGTACCGGGTAATGTGACGCATTCTGGTTGGTCTTTGGTAGGGGTGTCAATTTTGGGTCACGGGTCGGGTTCGGGTCGAACCCGAAACTGATCCGACACTATTCAGGTTCGGGTCGACCCGACACGTTTTTTCAAACGGGTCGATTTTCTGGACCCGAACCAGACCCGCTTCGAGTTTGGATCAACCCGACCTGACCTGCGAACACAACAACGCCGGCAGCGGAAGGTCGACAACAACACTAGGCCGACGGCTAGCAACAGTGGAGCCATCGAAAGCAACAGCGACTGACTCGGGATGCGCGCGACGAGACACTCTAGTGGGACGTGAGTCACGCGACACTGTCCTCGGAATGCGTCTCGCAACGCGGCCGGGCAGGCGGGCTGGCAGGCGTGGGGCAGGCAGGGCAGCCGGGGCGGCAGGGCCGGTCAAAGCGGACAAAAGTGTTTTTGGGTCATTCCCATTTTCCCGGGTCAACCCGATTTTTCAAACGGGTCGGTTTTCCGGACCCAAACCCGACCCGCTTCGGATTCGTGTCAACCCAAACTCAAAATTTTCGGGTCGAGTTCAGGTCGAGTCCAATATTGACAGCCCTAGTCTTTGGACCGTCTGATGACCAAATAGAATAATTTCTCATATAAGAAGATCATGACATGGAGGTATTATTACGTGCATCATGAGACAGTCCACAGGCTAATCAGGATACCTCATATCACCTTGATACACAACAAATGATGATGTGATGTATCCTGAATCATCTTTAAATAACGTCTAGTAACCTGAGGTAATAATTTCTCCATACCTGAGCCTTGATTAAAAAAATAAAATAAAATAAAATAAAAAGCCTGCAACTCACTTTTCTTAAACAACTTTGACCCGGAACCCTACTTTTTATAAAGCAACCGATCCTAATCAGACTGATATAAATCCAAAAATCGAAGTTCCAAAATTCAAATTTCTAAGCTCCTGTCATAATCTTAATAAATAATACATTTCATTATTTCTGCAAGTAGCCAAATGGTAGACTTCAGCTTCGTTTGGAACGGCTTTTTTATTATTTCTTAAAGTATCTTTCAAGTACAAGAATTAAAAATTTTATACTTGAAATTTTCTTTAACCAACAGTAAGAAAATCGTCTCAAACAAAACCTACATCTTCATGCTAAAAAATCTATTTTTTCATTTCAAAATATAGTAACTAATCTCCATTTATAACACAAATATATATATATATATATATATATATATATATA
>NW_021318815.1:594709-639557 GCF_001605985.2 Dendrobium catenatum | reverse complement strand
ATGCGCCCGCGTGCCCAGCGCGCTCGACCTAGCCAGCGCTGTCCCCGCTCGCGTCCGCTCGACCGCGTCCGCGCTGTCCCCACCGTCTGCCGCCGTCGTTCCGGCGCCGGCAACCCAAACCGGGTCAGGTCGGGTCCGGGTTCGATTTTTCGACCCGTTTGTCTACCCGGGTCGGGTTATGGTCGACCCGTTTGAACCCGGGTCAGTTCCGGGTTCGACCCGAACCCGACCCGTGACCCGAAATTGACACCCCTACGTATTTCATAGGAGAGGAAAAAAAATAAGATTAGTTCGTGTTTTGTTTTGGACAACTTTCTTATTGTTTTTTAAAACGACTTTTTAGTACAAAAATTTCTTGAATTAAAATTATTTGTGCTAGAAAGCAGCTTTATAAATAAGAAAAAAAAAAAGCTTCCAAACAAAGCACAAAGAAAGTTGTCTCAAAGGAAGCTTAAGAGTATGTTTGAGACAACTATAGCTTTTTATAAAATTGATTGTAAAGAAGTTGTTGATTGTAAAGAAGTTGTGGAGCAAATAACTTTTTTGAAAGTAGTTATAAAAAGTAGATTCTTAGTACATAAAATATTTCAAGCAACGTGTAAATAAATGCAAAATATAATTATAATTGTGATTTAAAATATAAAACGGTAAGAAAATTATCTCAAATAAATCCTAAATCTATTATAAAAGAATTTGTATCGAAACTTTATGAAATATTTTTTGTCATTGGTAATATAGACAAAGTCATAGGTTAACTGAGTCTAATTTCAGGATATATGGAAACCAGCAATCGAAACAATTATATAATATATTTGATTTAAAACATTATCTGTCAAAAGGAATATGTTGAATGTAAGACCAGATTAAATAATCTGAATTAGTAAACTTTATTATTCCAATAAGATGAAAATTATAATAAGAATCTTTTAGAACTTCTAGTAGGGGTGTCAAAATCGGGTTGCGGTTTCGGGTTCGATAGACCCGACACTATTTGACATGACCCGAACTCGACCCATTTTAATAAACGGGTCATAAAATTCAATTCGAACCCAACCCGTCCAGTTTCCGGGTTGACCCAACCCGACACAAAATGCGTTATGGCCGAAGAAGCACGTGAATGGGAGGAACTCCGTTGAACTATCGAAGGAGGCAACTCGTCTCTTTGATGCCGCAAGACAGGAAGGAATGTGAAGCCGAAGAAGAGGAAAAGCAAACCTTATTATGAACAGACCAACCTTTGGTGGTGCAAAGCTAGACTAAGGTTTCAGTGGTGGTGGTGCAGTGCTGACTGCAGAGCTAGCCTAGGTTTAGGACTTCGAACTGAGAGCTGGCAGCGGGGCGGCGAGTCTATAGGACGATGGGAGAGGAGGACGGCGAGGCCGCGTTGACTCGCGAGTGCGAGCAAGAATCGGGATTTCGCTCACAGCAGGAGTTAGTGTCGGGTAGATTCCGAGTCATTCTCGAGTTTTCTGGTCAACTCAAATCCGACCCGATTTTTAAAATAGGTTAGTTTGTTGAACCTAAACTCGGTCAATTTAACAAATAGGTTGACCATAACCCAATTTTATTGATCGAGTTTTCAGGTCGTATCAAATATTAACACCCCTAACTTGTAGCATAAGGTGTTCTTAAATCAAGAGTTATAAGCAGAATACTGTCAAGAGAATATATTATATCAATTTTGGATCTCTAACAGTGGAATTTTATAAATTTTGGTTGCATCCCAGAAATTTGGCAAGTTCAATGATCCATTTTATAAAGCTGTAATTTTTTTTTTGTAAAAATTGTTAAAAATTTATTGCAAAGAAATTATTATTTTTAAATTATAGTGAGCATTTTATAAATATTTTATTTTCTTAAGATAATACATTTTTTTATAATTATCATACTCTAATAAATATTATTCTTAGAAGCAACCTTTTAATTATGAAAAGAAATAAAAAAAAAATAGTAGCTAAATAAATATATAAGAATAATTAAAAAAAAAATAACAACGATGAAGTGAATAATTTTTTTTTTTAATTGCATTACATCCTTTTCTACTAATTCTAAAATTATGATGCTCATAAATGAACTCAAATGAACAATTGCTCTGTGAACTGACATAGCAATCAAAGCCTCAATTTGTTCTTTAAGATTATAATTTGAATAGTTCAGCATTAGTAGTTTCTTCCTTTCCATCATAAAGCTTAACATAATGATTCAGGTTTTGATGTTTGCAGCATAAAGCTGGAAATAATTCACTTGTTTTCATAAGTCGTTTGAGAAATGAACAGCTATTAGCTTCATGCTTTTTCTTCTTTTTGGAACGGCTGTTTACCCGGCCCGCTGCCACTCCAAAGAGAGCGTTTAGCGGCGTAACTAATCCATCGGCGGAACCTAGCGAAGACACCCACCGGCATCGAGCCCACACTTGCTTTGCTCCACTTAAGTGACGAGGCTATAGTAGGGGAGATTCAAACATGGGATGGGGGGTTTCCAACCGTGCTCATCTACCAACCACCCTACGCCTCGGTGAATACCGTTAGCTTGCTTAGGTAAACGATTATCGTAAGTGCAGGTGAATTTGCTCATTCACTTTCTTAGTTTTGAAGTGGTCTCAGACAGAAATGGACAATTATTCAGCAAAATAAATTGAAATCTAAGCTCATTTGAGAGCGCTTTCCAATGGCAACCTCTCTTCAAATACTCTCTTCCTTGCCAATACTGCCTGCAACATAAACCATAGAAGTTGCCGAGTACTTAAGATTTTAAAGACCATTAACGGCTAATAAAATGAGAAATGAACATACTTGTTGTTGCCAATTGGTAAAAGTTGTTATTACTCCAAGAAGAATGGTTTGAATCGTAGCACCTGATAATATACCAATCCATAGACCTTTGCCTCCAATGCGGAGGAGAAAACCCAACACAACAGCGATTGGAATTCCGGCGAGATAGAATGCTCCAAGGTTAACACAGGCTCCTATCTTCTGCCTTCCACATCCGCGAGCGATTCCTGCATAGGCAGCCATGATTCTCCTCGAATGCTTCACCATAGATGGCTATGGGGAAGAAGATAAGAAGATAATTACCGGACATCACTGATTGGCAGCTATCCATGATAACTGAGATGGATACAAGAGGAACCATCTCCCTGACATAATCGATAACCTCATCTTCATTACTGTACGCATAGCCAATGACTCGACGAAGGCCAAATATTGTTACACTCACCACCAGTGCCTCCATAATTGCAATCGATATCACCACACGAACAGCCAAATGAGCTCCATCAGGATTCCCAGCTCCTAGTTCATTTGATACACGAGTACTATATACACAAAGTTTATCAATTTCTATAGCTGAAATTGGATAGAATCTTATCATGTTGAATATGTGAAACTATATATGAATGATCCATGGGCGGATCCACCTTAAGGCCAAGCCCCCAAAAAAAAATAAAAAAAAAAATCCTTATTATATGATTCTTTAGGTAATTCATTCCTCTCCATGTATTTTTAGTCTTTATTATAAGATTTTTTAGGCAACCCCGCAGGAGCACTGCCTCTTGACCCCGCGATCTGATCGGACAAGTCGAAACCCGTCAGAGGGCGCTGCCCCCTTGGACCCCTGACATACCTACAGAGCATTCAACGATGAACAAATAGGGGTCGAGAGGGAGTGCCCTCGGAACAAATTTTGATTGTAAGAATATTTATGAAAAAAAAAACTCTATACTTTTACTTATAAATTTGTCCCCTGAAAATTAAGGTTGAATCCGCCCCTGAAATGATCATACCTTGCTGCACAACCAATGCCATAAGATATAGTGTTGATGAGTGCAATAGTTGTAAGACTGCAAAAGATAAGATATTTTGTTGAGGCAAATACTTGATTCTAATTCATTTCTTATGAATGAATTGTTGGATACATACCTAATAGAAAGGACTGATGTTTCAAGTCTTGGATTTGGTAGGAGACCTGAGAGCAAGACAAGTAGCTCGAATGACCACCATTCAAGGCTTTGATCCACCCAATTAGCCATTCAAAAAGAAACTTCCAAGTGAAATTAAGAACAAAAAAGAAGAAGAAGTTATTGATCGATCTATATTACCATATCATGACTGCAGAGGGAATTGCCAGTCTTAGGAACTCATTGACACCTCTGAAAGCCTCCATTGACGGTGGCAAACGAGTTGCTTTGCAAGAATCTGAGTACTTAATGTATAACACAAGAATCAACACATTTATCCAATGAGAAATGCTTATAGAAAGGGCCGCCCCGACATTGCCCAATCCAGTTTTGAATACCAGGATCCAACACAAAGGAATGTGGATGCTAAGGGTTGTAACTGAGCTCAAAAGCATCGGAAGAATTAGGTTTTGAGATTGAAGAAACCTCATAAGAGGCTGAGCGGTACCGTAGGCGAAGAGGCCAGGGATCATCCACATTGCATATTTACCAGCCTCTTGCGAGATTGAGGGGTCTTGACCTAGGAGAGAGAGAAGCTTTCCCATGGAGGCCCAGATAAGAGAAATAGGGATGCAGACGAGTATGAGGGAGAAGATGGCTCTGTATGTGTGGATTCCTAGTTTCTTGTATTGTCGTGCACCATAAGCTTGGCCACAAAGAGTATCCAAGCCACTAGCCATTCCTACCTGCCAAATTTGGAAGAACAATCAATTAGATTACATTCAGATTGAATAAAACTTAGGGAAAAAAAAAAGGTTATGTTTGTTTTAATAATTTTTTACTTTGTTTGGACTAATGCATGAAAATAAACAAGTTATGTTAATTTTTTATAAAATTTTGCTTAATTTTGAATTTTATGTAATAAGGTATTCTTTTCTTTCGAGGTGTAAACGAGTCGAATAGAGCTCGAGTCACCTTTGATTTGAACTTAAACTTGATTAATTAATCGAGTTTGAGCTCGAGATTGAACTTGATGCTACGAGTTTGAGTCAACACATGAACCAACTCATTTACTATAAAAGAGAGAAGATCATATTTATTCAAGTTATTTTTATAATAATGAAATAAAAATAATAAAAGAATTAAAATAGAAATAATATAAATCATTTTGATATGTCATCAAAAAATTATCTTGATTGGGCACGAATCTTGATGCAAAATCAAGTTGGAAACTTTCGAAATTAAAATTGGGACTATCCGAACTTCGATTTCAGCAAATTTATAGTCGAACTGAGTGTCTCGAGAATACGAACCCAACGACACCAAATTTAACCCATTCCGTACCCAAACGGGTCCAAATCAAGGGTTAGAAGCGTCGTTGGAAGATTCGAACCACAATTTGGATTGCTAAACGGATTTCAAACATAACGTGCTTATAGTCGAATCGAGCGGCTCGACGAGAAGAATCCAACGAGCCCAATATCACTAAATTCCGACGTCAATAGAATGTTCAAATGTCCATCAAACGGTCCATGATTAGGGGATTCAACATCGGCTGTCCATCCAACCACTCATCATTTACCCTTGATCTCTCACCAATTTACGGGCAATGCCACTCCAAAAATCTATAAATATACCCCTCATTTCTCTTAAAAAGGGACAAAAGCAAGAAGAGAAGAAGAGAAGATGAGAAGAAGAAGAGAAGAGAAGAGAAAGAAGAAGCTTCTCCTCGACCACCGCCGGAGTTTCTCCAGACCACCGCCGGAGTTTCGCCGGACCACCACCTGAGGCCCTCACCTTTGCTGGACAACCACCTGAGGCCCTCACATTTGCCGCACCACCACCTGAACTCCTTCGCCGGACCACCACCTAAGGCCTTCACCTTCGCCGGACCACCACTTGAGGGCCTCGCCTTCACCGGACCACCACCTGAGGCCCTCACCTTCACTGGACCACCATTTGAGGCCCTCACTTTCGCCGAGCAACCACCAAAAGCCCTGTGCTCCGCCGGACAACCACCTGACGCCCTGTGCTCTGCCAGACCTCCACCTGACGCCCAAAGTTCTGTCATACCACCACTTGAGGCCTGAAGTTCTGCCAGACCATCACCTGACACTCGAATTTATGTCGTACAGTTGATACTTGTAATCTGATCGCCCTTGGAGGCGAGTCAGCCCATTGTAACCAACTCAAGTTCTAGTGGAATCTTTTTCAACTGGATCAGGCCCCGTGATTTTTCCTTTTTTTTAGGGCTTTCCATGTAAAAATAGCTGACGTCCGGGAGCAAAAGCAATCCTAATATGTAAGCACTTGCGTACACATAGTCTGACACGAGAGCTTGTGTGTAATATATTTTAATTATTTTTTAAATTTAATATTTTAAATAAACCATAATTAGCTCAAATTAAACTCATAATTCATCAAAATTGACTCTAGAAAGTATTTATAAAGTAATACAAGAACATAATCAATTACCCCCTGTTTCTCCTATTCAAGAAGAGAGATCATGACCAGGTTTTGATAAAACAAATGGCAGCCACGCTTTCTCCTTTTCCCGTAGCCTTCCACTTTCATAATAATCATTTAAATATAAATCCAATAAATAAAGTTCCAAATTCGAAAATGTAGCTATTTGTGAAATCTGAATGTGTCAATCAATCAGATTATATTATTGACTCATAGATCAATTTCACCGATAAAATTCGACCAAGAGCTCATTGGGGGTAGTGCACCCTTTGTTTGGAGTTTCAGGGCAAAGTCCACAAGAGAAAAAAATTAATTTGTAAAGGGTCGCAACTATTTATGAACTCAGTGTCCTTGCGATGTAGGTTCAACACAACAATGTTGCAGAGGTATTTTGAAATAGTTGAGTCATCTAGTCCGCATTGAGGTATTGTGCGTGCAACGCTGCGGCTCGGTCTTATCAGTTTTATCTTCATTTCTAAGAATTGTAGTCAAAATTGAAGGGTATATAACTTGTGAGAAACTCTTGTATTGGCGTCTAAAGATGGAAATGAGTGTGAAGTGAAGATGTGTATGCTTTCTTTTATTTTTCATAATGAATTTCTTGTCGTTGTGTAGTTATGTAATTTTTTCTCTTTTTTAAATTTTTTCACATTAAATCCTGATATATTTCACCGTTATTTTCCTTTTGCTTGTTTATTTGAGTCTTGGTTTACTTCCCACTATAAATAATATATTTCACTCAGATATTCGTCAAAGAAGAAGCCATAAACTATGGGTGTCAATTTCGGGTCACGAGTTAGGTTCGAGTCGAATCCAGAATTGTCCTCACACTATTTGGGTCAATCCGACCCGTTTTTTCAAATGGGTTGATTTTTCGAATCCGAACCCAACCCACTTCGGATCCAGATCTACCCAACATGACCAGAATAACACGGGGCAGACCAAAAATTGCTAATTTTTTTGTCAAATGGGTCAATTTCCGATTTTCGGGTCAAAAATTGGGTTTCCGGGTCAAACATGTCAATTTCGAGTTCCCGTTCAACTCGAGCCAGACTCGATTTTCAAAATGGTTGATTTGTCGAACCCAAACCAGATCCGTTTTGGATCTGGGTTTACCCTAACCCAGAATTTTCAGGTCGGATTCGAGTCAGGTTTTCGAGTTGTGTCAATTGTCAAATATTGACACCCCTACCATACACATACGTATAGCTTAGGAAATAATATTATAATATTATTTATTAGCAATCCCGAATACAAATATTAATTTCTAAATAATAATATTATAATTTATTTTTTAAAATATGTTAAATAAATTTACAATTTTAATGACGCCTTGAAATCATAAAAAACATAAAATTTTCGATCAAAGAGGATTATTATTTATTTTCATATGTAATAACTAAAATTTTCTATTTATTTATATAACATTCTCAATTATAAATGTAACAATTATAAAAATTAAAATATTACATGCATAAATAGATAAGAACCTTGTGGCATATATGTAAATCCCCCAATTAAGTTTTCTCTACCATCATAAAGATACTCAAAGGAAAACGGAATAATACGAGGTCGGGAAGCGAAGGAAGTAAACTTACAAGGAGACTGAAGCCGGTGACGCCGGAGAGAGAGGTGGCAATGGCGGAGCTAGAGAGCGCGAGGTCGCCGAGATGGCCGACGATCATCGAGGAGGTGACCTGAATCATGTACTGCGATAGGCTCACCCCTACCATCGGCCCAGCGAGGTAACCCAACCTCCGCGCCTCAGCTGTAACATCACCGCAGCATCCCCTCACCGATCTCTCATCCTCCCTCTCCAAAAGCCTTTGCTCCATTCCCAATATCTGCTTCTTAGCTTCTTCTGGCCTTCACTTTCAGTGTCTTATGAAATAATAATGGGGATATGCTGTGGCGCTGGACCATGATAGTGGAACATGGATGGTGACGGTGAACAAAATTAATTATAATGAGCCTTTTCTTTTGAATATTCTACGTTGGTACAATCGTTCCAACTCTGTCCAACAAAGAATTCGTATAAATAAATTCGTAGAAATAATGACATTATAATTTAAATATTTTTTTATGTTGTATTATAATATTCTTATAGAGTTAATAATACTAGTTGTTGTGGGCTAATATATTCATGACGCTAGAGTGATAGAATATTTTGTCCTTATAATGCATGAATATCTAGCACATAAATAGATACTTGAGAAAGCAAAGAATTATTATAACTTTTTTACACGAAAAATTCAAAAAGGAAAATTTCACGGGGACTTACTCTATAAGAAGATTCCACAATACTTGAATAAGTTACAAAGTTTGACCCATCCCTTAACACGAAGACGATGAAATTACAATAATTTGGAGAGTTTGTCGAACTTTTTATAATGATTCAAGGGCTTGTAATGACAATGGTTATACGACGAAAGTTGAGAGTCAGGTAACAACGGCCGGAAGAAAATCCAACAGGTGGTGGTTGCCGGGAAGAGGCCCGGTGGCAATTAGCAGCATGAAGGAGGTCCAATATCGATCAGTGGTCGAGTGATGGTCTAGCTGCAGTAGGAAATCGGGAGGATGTTTAACTTCAGTCGAAGACCGAGTGAAGGTCTGGAGGTCCGGCGACAGTCAACGGTTGGGTGGAGATTCGATTACAGTCAACTGTCAGGCAGCGGTCAGGTAGTGGGCAACGTCCGGGTGGTGAAATTGAGGAGATCGGCTGCCAGGAGGTGGTCTGGAGGCGATCAGTGGCCGAGTGGAGGACCGACGATGGTAGACAGCTAGGAGGAGATCCGACGACAGTTGCATGCCAGGAGGTGGTTCGGGCAGATTCCCGGTCAGAGGTCGACCAACGGTCAAGTCGGCCTACAGAAGTTTGCTTGCATTTGTGCTTAAGTGGAGCTCTAGATCCTTAATGCCTCAAAGCTCTCTGCAAAAGGTCAGTGGAGATCTATTTAAAGATTTTGAGAGCACCATTGTAACGCCCAAAAATCTAATTTGATTTTTTTTTTCTTTTATCGTTTATTATATAACAACTAGAGTTGTCTAATTTCATCTATTAGTAACAAACAATAGAAACAAATTCTATAAATAAAATTATCAAACACATATATATTTATTGATCAAAAAATAAATCATATACAATACGCTGGAATCTTATAATCACAATATATTCTTTCATTTCTGAGTACAAAAGCATAACTAAAAAAAATAGAACCTAAAGAATCTTGATAAATCTCACACTCTAACTCTCTTGTCATGACTTGAAATTATTTATAATGAGTTCAAGACCCAGCAACTAACCAAATCATACAACTAAACACAATGCACATTAAAGAAATAAAATGTATGTCAGCAGTCAAATCAGAACAACAATAATCAATGCAAAAATAATAAAGCTCACACTTAGTAGGATAGAATCTATAAATAGTAAATTATTATGATATAGAAGCTAATAAAATATTATAGTGGTGAAATTAGTAAACTAGTAAGGAGTGTCGAGTCAATGAAGTAATCATACTACCACCCAATAAATCAATCATATAAAACGGTAAAATCAAAGCATTAGTAAACCACTATCAAACTCATATCAATAAAGTAAAATTCTATAATTATGTGCACATGCTATCCAATATGTCACATGCTTAGTACATTTAATATCAATACAATTCGGGTTTGTTTGGGATGGCTATACTTTTTTATAAAATTAGTTGTAAAATTATTTATGGGGAAAATAATTTAACTATTCTGGTTGTAAAAAAATAATTTTCTAACATAGAAATATTTTTAAAATCATAGCCAAATAAAATTATGATTGACATCTAAAAAATAAAACAGCTATAAAGCAATCCCAAGCAAACCCTAATTTTTTTAAAATTGTTATAGGCATTATAATTGCTTTTTCTAAAGTCTGATAATAACTTTTTTATGACTATCATACTCTAATAAATTTAATTCTCAAAAGCAGCTTCCTAATTACGAAAAGCAACAAAAAAATAGCAGCCAATTAGATATGTAGCAGCAATCTAAAACATAAAATTTTGAGTAATTAGCCCCAATAGTGAGTGTCCAAACCCAATTCATCAGGCTTCTTAAATCTTTTTTCAACCAATATAAAATGATTCAGTTTGGGAAATACGCAGCTCTCCTAGGTATGTTGGTTAGGTGCTTTGGCTACCAACTAAGAGGTATTGTATTTGAGTCATACATATGCGTTGTGTGTATGAGCATGACGCTTTCTCTTAATTCTCCCAAAAAAATTCAGATTGTGAAATTTTCATAATTTTTATGAATCAGAGCAATTCACTAGGGTTGTCAAAATCAGGTCACGGGTCGAACTAGGAACTGACTTGATACTAGTTGACCCAACCCAAACTCAAGCCATTTTTGCAAATGGTTAGATTTAAACGAGAATTTGGCTTTTAATAGGACACAATGGAGAAAAAGGATTCATGTAGCCGACCCCACGTAGTGGGATAAAGGCTTGATGTTGTTGTTGTTGTTGTTGGTCAAGTATTTCAACATGGATCAGACTCGCGCGGGTTGCTGGGCTGACCCAACCAGCGGACACGTTTTGAAGGAGGCGTTGGACGGCGGATAGCAGACAGCGGATGGCGGACAGTGACGGCACATGCGAGGTGAGGCGTCACAGCGATGGCGTCTTACGAGCTCTTTTTTAAGGAGGCGTTGGAGGCGGACGACGCTGGTGGGTGACAGTGAGGCAACGACGGGACGTCACTCGACTGAGAAACTCGATAGTGGCAGGCGGGGTGATGGCATGACACAACTGCGACTCAACATCATACATTTTTACAAACGGGTTAAACTGAATTGAGTTCAGGTTTTTGGGTCAACCCGAACCAAACAAATATATAGGTTGAATCTAGGAACCTGAACCCGACCAATTTCAAAATCTGGTTGGATTCTAATCGAATTTTCGTGTCGTGTCAAATATTGACACCCCTATCATTCACATTTAAATATTCAATCATAGTCATTAATTCTATTACTATTTATACTACTGTTACTCTTTTATTAAAAAAAAAAATTTGTGATACGATTCATTTGTGTTGTATCAATAATTTGCCCTAATCAACGTCTCTTCTTAAAAACTATGACTAGTATTGGTCTATTTTATAAAATATGTTGAAGAAAGGACAAATTTATTTATTTATTTTTTTTTTGGGAAATGGACAAATTTTATTAGTAGATAATCACTTATCACCGTATAGCGACTGCTTGTTGGCACGGAGAATGTTGATTTTTTTTTAACTATAATAAATTAAATAATTATATATAGGCAGATTCAACTGTAGAAATTTAATTTTAAATATCTGAATAATTAAGGAAATTTTATTATATTTTAGGTAAGAGATATAAATTATGAGAAATAAATTAAAGATATAATTTTTCTCACTTGAGTATTGCTTTAATATCAATTGTGACATCTCATAATCTAATTTGGAAGCACTATTTTTTTATCTTTTAAGAAACAACAAGTAAAATTATCTAATTTCTTTTATCAAGATAAATAAGAGCAAAAATAAAACTATCAATCAAATATCAATATATACATATATATTCATTTCCCAAAAATCATGTACACTACTTAGGATCTATACAATCATAATATATTTATCTTGTACTGAGTATAAAGAATAATTAAAATAATAAGAAAATGAACTTGAAAGATCATGATCAATCTCACACTCATTCTCTCTTTCTCTGACCTAAAATCATTTAATCACATATAATGAGCTCAAGAGCCGCGCAAATAACTAAATCCTACAACTGAATTCAAAACAAGATAAATAAGCAATATGCATTTCATCAATCAATTCATAATAAAAATAGTTGTCGAATCCATAAAATAGTCGTCGTATTAGTATTATTAAACAGTGACATTTAGTAAATGAATTTTATAGATCGATAAAACTAAAGAATAGGTAAAGACTTTCGTAAATCATATCAATACAGTAAAGATGGAGCAAAAAATATCAATGTGATAAACTAATAACACTAATCACATTCTATTCTATATTTGTATCAGTGCAATATTGTAATAACATGCAAAGTACTTCATATAATCAGTCAATCAGTAAACAACACAGTGAATCAATAATAATAATAATAATAATAATATAGAATTAATAGCGTCAATATCAACATTGGTGACAATATCAATGCAGTAGAGTAAATCAACAAATGATGTTGTCGGTAATAGTATCGGTATTCATATCAATATTGGTAAACCCCTAATACTGACAGTAAATCCATATAATGAGAATAATTAATAAATAATAAACAGTAAAGCCGTGCAATAATAATGAATAAGTAATATGCATTTTAATAATTATATTAATCAAGTAAGAAGTCTTAACTTAAGCAGTATTTTCCAGTATTAATAATTCATAGTTAGTAATTGTTGGTTCAGTAAACAGAATCATCACTTTTTACATGTCGACACAGTAATAACTCTTTATAACTCTCAATCAACGAATTAGTAAAGGATAACACCAAACCACATTATTAAAAAAAAAAACTCGTTGATCCACAATCATATACATGTCAATCAATCTTCACCTACCGACAGTGAAACTAGCCTTTTTTCTTATTTTTCATACATATTAATATCACTTTTTTTTAACAATAATAATGTACATCTATTACTCAACGACATTTTTATATTCATTAGTAATGCTTGTATTAATAATATGCTTAAATAAAAATACTTACTTCTATTAAGTAAAATCATACATAATTCAATAACTTCCGTTTTACCAGATAAAATTTAGAAATGTTCTAGTCAAAATCTCCTTAATAATCAATACTATATCATATAAAATGATACACAATAAAATTTAAATAAATTTGAAAAAAAAAATACAATAGAATCAATTTAGGGGAGAATAAAATCATTAAAATCAAAATCTTTAAAAACTGAGATTGGAATCACCTACTTAATATGAACAATTACTGTAAAAGCGGCAAAGCGATCCGGAGATCAAAAATTCAAATTTATATTTTTCTCAAATGCGTTGCAATTCAAACATGAATTCAGATTTTTTCATTTTAAATTATTTTAAAATTTTCAAATTGTTACACTTGGTCTATTAGTTATATGTTTTGGCTACCAACAAGTGGTCGCCGGTGAGGCAGTCAATGGTGTCAACGGCGTGCAATGGTGACAGCGACAATGATCAATGGTGCCCAACAACATCAACAACTAATGATAAACATTGAACACTAACTACAATGGCTAGCAATGACAACATGCAGGCCGATGATGGCCAACAACAATCAATAGTAGCCGATTGCGACTAGCGACAATCATAAAGAACTTATTATAAATTAAAAATTACTCAAAACAATGATTTTCAAATACATCAAATTTTCACTAGATTATGCATTCCAAATAAATTAAAATTTTACTCTCTTTTTTTTACTTCTAATCAAACACCAATGTATTTAAAATCTTTATATTTGAAATACTTTATACCCCTCTTCCATCAAACCAAATAGCCCAACACAAAATTAATAATTTTTAAGCTCAACTTGATTTAAATTATATTAAAATAATTTATACTCTTTTGATACCTAACATTTTCTCCAGCTTTTTCTAAGCTAAAGAATTTCATCAGGCTCTAAACTAATCAAACAAAGGAATTAATGAGAAATATTAGGCACATGAATCTCTTAATTCTTCTATCTTCAATTCGCATCCCCTCTTCACCATTTAAAGGCGTCAAATTACATAGCATGTAGTTTCATACAGATATTTACACAACATTCTATATGGAGTACTATACAAAGCATGAATACATTATTAGAAAAGCCATTGATTTTCACATCATAATTTAACCTGTAAAATGATTTTTAAAAGAACCAACAGGCGTACATTTAAGCTTTATTTGGAATAATTTTTTATTATTTTTAAAATTAACTTTTTAGTATTTTTTTAATATTTTATAAAACAATACAAAAGATTTCAATAACAAAATGAATTAACTTTCTATTGGACATACCCAAAATCAAGGAGGCATTTGCCATAGATTTATCCCCAAAAAAAAAAATCAGGACATCCTCATCAAAAATTTTTTATCAAAATGTTTCAAAATGGAATATTATAAATAGGAGCATAGTATTAAAAAAAATTAAAAAAATAAGAGCATAGTATTAAAAAAATTAAAAAAATAAGAGCATAGTATTAAAAAAATTAAAAAAAAAAACAAACAAACAAACTAGCTGTACAGAATGATTCATTCCATTGAATGCATCAAATTGTTTGGCTTATTCAGACTAAGCCAAACAGTTTGACGTATTCAATGGAATGCACCAAACAGTTTGACACATTCAATGGAATGTGTCACTCTATTTGGCGAATACCATTAAATACGTCATACTATGGCTCATTGCTATAGAAATTTCGGACTTTAATTTAGTTGACTGAGGTGAATGTACCAAATGTTTTGACTAGTTTGTTTCTTTTTAATTTTTTTTAATATTTTGCTCATTTTCCTAATTTAAATTAACACCATACTCCTTTAAAAAAAAAATCCCATCTCAAATAGGTAAGATTTACTTTGAGATTATGCAATATAAATTTTAATGAATTACTCATATATATTACGCTCACCTCAAAATCAATAATCTTAAAACCCATCTAACTAATTTTTGATCAAACGATCAAAGTATCATGACCCAAAATTTCCTATGTTCAAATATAAGCAAATGAAAATGATAAAAAAAAACTCACAGAACATATTGAAAGTTCAAAACTCATTTCAGCACACTTTGCAAAGGCAAACTCTCTTCAAATGCCCTCTCCCTCGCCACTATTGCCTGCAAGATCAACCATAACATTTGAACACCATTGTAAAAAGTTATTAAAATAAGCTCATTAACCATACCTGTTGTTGCCAGTTAGTAAAAGTAGTTATTATTCCGAGAAGAAGGCTTTGAATCACAGCACCTGCTAATATACCAATCCACAGACCCTTACCTCCAATGTGGAAGAAAAAGCCTAACAAAACTGCGATTGGGATTCCAACGAGATAAAATGCTCCGAGATTCACATAGGCTCCAAGGTGCTGCCACCCACATCCGCGAGCGATTCCTGTCGTTCAAGTTTCAACAAGTTCAATTTTTTTGTTGTTTCTTAAAGCAGCTTTAAGAAGCAACAAGAAAGTCGTCGCAAACGAAGCCGTAATGCTTCTTTTTGAATGCTTCATAATATATTAGGAATAAGATTACCAGAGAGCACTCCAAGACAGCCATCGGAGATAACTGAGATAGAAACAAGAGGAGTCATCTGCCTAACATAATCCACAACCTCCTTCTCGTCGCTATAGGCATGGCCAACTAGCCGGCGAAGGCTGAAGAGAGTTAAACTGACCAAAACTGCCTCTGTAATTGTGATTGATGTGGCCACACGAACAGCCAGATGAGCTTGCTCTGGATTCCCAGCTCCTAGTTCGTTTGACACGCGTGTGCTATGAAGACAAAGTTATCAGATTTATATAGTTCAAATTTGATGAAGACAAGCAGATAAGAATAATCATACCTTGCAGCACAACCAAGTCCATATGGTATGGTGTAGAGCAAGGAAATGCTTGTGAGGCTGCATGAGAAAGAGATTTACAAGTGTGTTGTGGCAAAGTAATAATTTTGCTTCAGTTATTGTGAGTGAGTTGTACCGTACCATATAGAAAGAACAGAGGTTTCAAGCTTTGGATTTGGTAGGAGACCTGAGAGCAAGACAAGAAGCTCGAAGGACCACCATTCGAGGCTGTGATAGAGTAATTATTATCATTATAAAAGTGAGAGAACAGAAAGAACAATTTACACAGCTATTTTTGGATGAGTTAAAGGTCAGGTCCATATATAAAGATTCCCTGAAGACAAGTGGAGGAGAAGAGCAGAAAAGGAAATAAAGTAAAGTAAAATTTTTGGAATATTTGTGTATTATTCGAGCCTATTAAATACATGTATAGGATTGAATTGTTCAAAAAAGCTTAAAATTTTCATATATTTTATGAGTATGGAAAATATAACTATTTTAAATATCAAAAGCATACTAATTAGAGGTGTCAACAAAAAATCTTGCATGGTGCCAACTCAAAAAATCCATGTTCCAGTTGAAGCAATTAAATTTCGAGTGAGGTTCAGATTTAAAATCATGAACCAGTTAAATTTTGGGTCAAGTTTGACTTGAACCGAAACTCTAAATTGACTCGAATTGACCTAATTAATATTCAGGTTTGACATAAATGGGTTGTATTAAAACAAAAAATTAAATAAAATGAGTTAAATGTGTTGGATTTGAATTGAGTCAGATTTGGTCAAACATTTTAATCTATATAATAGTCGGATCGAACTCGGGTCAAGTTAGCTCCAGGTCAAACACAACCCAACTCGCTAAATTTAGCACCCCTAATAATAATCCTATTTTATATATTATATTCCCATACTTAAAGAGAAATGCTTCATCATTCTAATTTTAAAATGTAAACAAGGTATATTGACCCTTTTTTATTTCAAGTTCTAGAATAAAATCCATATATCAATGCCCATTTTTCACCAACCAAATGAAAAGAAAGAAAAGGTAGTAATCAATCTTACCATATCATTACTGCTGAGGGAATTGCTAGCCTCAAGAACTCATTAATGCCCCACAATGCCTCCATTGATAGCGGTGCACGAGTTGCATTGCAAGAATCTGAATATTTGATGTAAAATGCAAGAATCAAAACATTGATCCAATAGGAAATGCTTATAGAAAGTGCTGCTCCAACGTTGCCCAACCCTGTTTTGAACACCATGACCCAGCACAAAGGAATGTGGACGCAGAGGGTCACAAATGAGCTCAGAAGCATAGGAAGAATTAAGCTCTGAGATTGAAGAAATTTCATAAGAGGTTGGGCAATAGCAAAGGCGAAGAGGCCAGGGATCATCCATACTGCATAAATGCCAGCCTCTTGGGATATTAAGGGATCCTGGCCTATGAGTGAGAGAAGTTTCCCCATGGATGCCCAAATGAGAGAAATTGGGAGGCAGACTAATACAAGTGAGAGTATGGCTCTGTATGTGTGAATTCCAAGCTTCTTGTATTGTTTTGCACCATATGCTTGGCCACAGAGAGTATCCAAGCCACTAGCCATTCCTAGCTGCCATTATTGAAAAATAGATTGATGAGGTTTAGGATATATTGAAATAAAGTGCAAGCCTCTCTTTCATAGTTTATGAGCTATAAAACATTTATTAGAAATCTCAATCTTCATTCATAATGCAATTAGTTAGAAGTTTAGTGCTAAACCTTGCAGTAATGCAAAAAATTAGAAAAACATACAAGAAAATTCAAATTAAGGAACTTTGAAAAGTCTACCTTATATTTATAATAGACGCCACATTGCCGCATTCTAGCTAACCAATTAGGGCTGCAAGCGAACAAGCGTTTGATGAGCTACTCGTTGCTCGGTTCGATTAAAGCTCGTTTCTGATCATTTAACTAACTAAACAAACAAACTTGAACAACTTTTTAAATATTCGATCCTTATATAAGCAAGCTTGAACACTAATGTATTTGGTCCATTTATGTACACGAACAACATCATTTGAAGTTCGTGAACAAGCTCAATGTTAAGCTTGATAAGAAGCTCGATTCGTGTTCGATTCAGAACTCGTGAATAAGATTGATAAAAACTCGATTAATATTTAATTATAAAATGATAAATATACATAATATAAATATTTTAAATTTATTATAACATAATAATATAATGATTTTTAATTAATAAACTTTAAAGTAATAAAATATTATAATATATGTTAACTAAAATAAATTTTACATATTGATTAAATCGAACTTGTTAAGGCTAAATATGTTGTTTGCTAAATATGTTTGTTAAGGCTAAATTTTACATAGCTCGTTAAGGATAAATTTTACATCGCTCATTAAGGATAAATTTTACATATTAGTTTGTTTGTTCAATAGATTGTTTGCTAAATATGTTCACGAACATAGATCGTTAATGCTTGTTTTTTTAAAGCTCGATAAGCACTAAACGAACCGAACATTAACCAAACATGAACACCTTAAATTAAATGAATCAAACATAAACACAAACAATAAAGCTCGAATCAAATAAGAACCGACTTGAACAAGTTAATAATAAACAAACTCAAACATGAATACTAACATACTCGGTTCGGCTCGGTTCGTTTGCACCTATAACCAATGCATCTAAGAAGCATTGAACAAGAATAGGACACTTATTAGTGCCAAAGTCAATCCACTCATCAGTTAATCTCAGGTGGTCATCGACCTCACTTGGCCTGTTAAAAAAATGTTACTAGTTTGATATCAAAATGTCACTTCAGCTACCTTGAGCAAAGGAAACATGCATTTAAATTGTTGAAAATAATTAAGAATATTTTGGAAAAATTTTGAGTAAGGGCCGAACTATATTTAGGCATCATTATTCTTTATTTTTCACTACTCTGAATTAATCTGAATTAGGAGCGCTCTAGAATCTCAGATGGTGTGAGGCTTCGATTTCTTCTAGATCCACCAAGTGATGACCTTATTAGTTCCTAATTCACCAAATGTCAAACTTTGAACACGCCTTGCATGGCACCTTTCGTTGACACCAAAAATATGCCAACCAATATTGCTCGACTCCATTTTCAATTGCTATTTGTAAGCGTCCGACTCCCAATACTCACCAACACCAAGTGCCCACCAACCAACTTAGCAGATAACATACATCCACTAACTTCAACATAAACAGGAGCTAAGATCAGTTAAACCCAAATCTTTGTCGCCATTAATTACATTGGAACCAAAAAAACAAAGAAGGAATTTAGAAGTAAATCGAAATTTCATCAAACCAAACATATTTTATGTGAAATTACGATGCCATGGGATTGAAATAATGTATTATTTTAATGTCTTTTTTTTTTGCATAAAACATTCATAAAAAAATTGAAGTCTCGATCAAAATCAAACATTATTAAACTTGGCCTTAATTTATATCTAAATAAATTAGCTAGTTAGCATAACTTTCCCCTACCATCACACAGATTCTCAAAGAAATAATATTATACATGAGCTCGACTTTTCCGGTTTCCTAATCAAACCCGCCCCATCCCGTTTGTTTCCAGGCTCCATCATTTCAAATGTTTTGCCGCCTACAGGGCGGCGAGGCCGCCCTAAACAACCAAGAAAAGAGAGAACCCCGATCCAAATCGGAAGTGACATCGTCCAGAAGAGGGATTCACATATCGCAACCAAAAACATTACGTACGGATAACGGAATAAGCGTTCGGAAAATGAAGAAAGTGAACTTACAAGGACACTGAATCCAGTAACGCTGGAGAGTGAAGTGGCAATGGCGGAGCTGGAGAGCGCGAGCTCACCGAGATGTCCGACCATCATCGACGAGGTGACCTGAACCAGGTACTGCGATAGCGTCACCCCCACCATCGGCCCGGCCAGGTAACCCAGCCTCCGCGCCTCAGCTGTAAAATCACAGTACCATCCCCTCACCGTTCTCCCCTCCTCCCTCTCCAAAAGCCCTTCCTCCATTTCCGTAAGCTGTCCCTCTCCTCTTCGTTTCCCTTTTTCTTAGATGACCGTCATGGTAGCGCCTTCTGTGTATTTATAAAATTAGCGGTGGAACGAATGGTCACGAGGGAAAAACTCGCAGCCTCTCTTAACAACATCTGATTGGACGTCCGCTGTCAGTATATATATATATATACATTGTATATATATATATATATATATATATATAATTTTGGCACTAGGAGATGGTTGATTTGTATGTGATAATTTTTTAATCTATTTTTAAAAATAAATTTTTAGTACTAAAAATTTTTAAAAGTAGTAAAAAGTAGTGGCGAAAAATTGCCTCAAATGAAACTTTTTGTTTGGAACAATTTAATAATAAAAAAATTTCTTGTTTAAAAATTTTTTATATTAAAAAAAGAGTAAAAAACGATCTCAAATGAACTCTAAGACTATGTTTGGGATGTCTTTCTTAGTACTTCCTAAAATAGATTTTTAGTATAAAATTAAAAATTCTGTATCAAAAAATAACTTTAAGAAACAGTAAAAAATCGTCCCAAATAAAATATTAAGATAGCTAAAATAAGATTGGTATATATCAATTCAGGGGTGAAATAAAAAAAAATCCTAATCGAACCCTAAATTTGCTTGAAGGCCACAATTATAAAGAAAAAAATATTGTGCAAAATCAAATCAAAGTCTTTTCATGTAATTAGAGGAAGCTAAAATTCAAATTAAGGCTTTTTTTACACAGTTTTTTTAATGTTTTCTAAAATAATGTTTTGTAAAAAAAGAAATTTGAATTATAATTTTTTTACTAAAAAATTGCTTTAAAAAAAATAAGAAATATGTCTCAAACTAAATATTAAGAACCTTGACCAAATAAAATTAATTTTTATTTAAAAAATGGATCAAAATTTTCTTTCTAATTTATAGATAAATAGACATTTGCCAATTCATTGCATATACTAATTTTCCAGAAAGCAACAGCCAAATGAAAGAAAATCTTAAGCTATTGATTCCACAGTATTTGACTTTCAAGGTTATCTATGTAATTTTTTTGTTTTTGGTGGTGCTGATTGTCAACTTGATTCTTTTTACTAAAAATACAATTTAGTTAATGGTGCGACGTTTACAATTAAAAAATATATTAAAAAAATCTTTGTATAAAAAGCATATTAATGGCTACGTCCTATTACAATCAATGCTAAATTTCTTTTTGTTTTTATCTCAAAAATATTTTGGAGGATATTTACATAAATAATAATATGTCATCAATATTAATCTAAATGCGTGCATTATAATATACAAAAAAGTTATATATTTAACGTATTTATAGTCGATATATAAAGTGTTTTTAATATCATCGTATTAGTAAAGTAGTTAGAAGTAATTATAATATTTTCATCGGATAAAAAAAGGTGACGATATATCCTAATAGAAAATGAACAAGATGAATTTCAAAGACTCTAGATCTACATTAAGATTAGTGTAATTCTTAAATAATTGGTATTGCACTCATCATAAAGCAAATTTAAAACTTAAAAATTCATCCTAATTAAAATTTTAATTAGAATAAGAAAATTGTCGACTGTCATTACATGACGGCCGTTGGCGATGGCGATGAGTAGCAACAACAACGACGACAAAGGTGGTGGCCATCAGCACGATGCTAGCAAGCAGCAACTGACAAAAAGTGACGAACAACGACAATGCAATTGCGGCTTATTTGGGACGACTTTCTTGCTGCTTCTTAAAGCAGCTTTCTAGTATAAAATCTTAAATTTTTTAACTAAAAAATTGCTTTGAGAAGCAATAAAAAAATCATCACAAACGAAACCTGGCTTGCAATGATAAACTAATTCCAACATGATAAACTCTAACTATTTATGAAGTCAAATTCTCTTGGAAACAACAATTGGTACACATACAATGGCCAATACAGAAGAATCTAAGCTAAGCAACCATGAAAATAATTCTGCAAACTACAATGAAACCAGTAAAACAAAGACTTCCACGCTAAATATACTTTCTAAAGGTAAGAGCGCGTGCCATCATGGTCCCTTTAAACTCCCCTTCTTCATAAGCTCAAATCCCAACTTGCCTAGAGACGATCTCAGCTCACCAGCTAAGCCTCCCCAAGCAAAGTTGAACTCTACCTAATCATTGACTAAAGGTGAAGTTAAGCTTGATCAACTTAAGCCATTGAAGAAATGATTGTTGAAGAATTGTGATGCTCAGACTTCGTTTGGGACGTCTTTTTTTTACTTCTTAAAGTAACTTTTTAATTTTTGTATTAAAAAGCTGCTTTATGAAACAGTAAGAAAGCCGTCCCAAACGAAGTCTCAGTCTATTGTCTTACACTTCTATCTTCTTCTTGACATCTAGAGCTGAATGGTTCTCTTGTTCATCAGCATTGTTAGCTACAGGTGAAGGATGTCCAGCAGGCTGGGCTCCGGCATCTATGTTTATCTTGGATTGTTGAAGAATTGTGATGCTCAGGCTTCGTTTGGGACGTCTTTTTTCTACTTCTTAAAGCAGCTTTTTAATTTTTGTATTAAAAAACTGTTTTATGAAACAGTAAGAAAGCCGTCCCAAACGAAGTCTCAGTCTATTGTCTTACACTTCTATCTTCTTCTTGACATCTAGAGCTGAATGGTTCTCTTGTTCATCAGCATTGTTAGCTACAGGTGAAGGATGTCCAGCAGGCTGGGCTCCGGCATCTATGTTTATCTTGATTTCTAGCTCAGGATCATTCTCATCTTCATCACCATTAATGGCTTCGGGTGAAGGATTTACAGCAGGCTGGACTCCATTTTCATTGCTTTCAGGATGGAAATTGATTGGGAATTTAGTAACACGGGGCTTGTCGGCCAATATATTCCGCTGAACTCGATCAATCAAGACCTTAGTGGGAGGTTCTTCCCTTAGTTGTTCATCATCATAATCATTGTTTACATAGTAGCCTACTCTTATGAACTCCTGGCCAATGTAGGAGCAGGTCAGAAGCAGCACAGTCACACCAAGAATGTCCTCTTCCCGGATCTTTGTAGGGTCTGGTGGATCTGCCTGGAATGCAAAATCAGAAAATGTTAGTCTTATGTAAAGATTTAGGTTTCATTTGGAACAGCTTTCGTACTGTTTTTAAAACGGCTTTCTAGTACAAAATTTTCAAATTCAAGAAACTTTTGTGCAAGAAAACTGTTTTGAAAAAGCAAGAAGAAAGTCATCCCAAACGAAACCTTAAATAAGTTTTAAGGTATTAAGTCTAGGAATTTGCCTGAAACACAAACCGGTAGTTTCCCACATTGACAGGACCAACAAGTACACTCTCAAGAAGCTGGTCATATTTCTCATCCTCGGCAGATCCTACATATATGAGCTTCCATTCTAGATCTGAGATACAAAGATAACTTTTGCGTTAGTTTGTTACTCAGATAAAGTTAGAAGTAAAATTAGGCTCGATGGAATTCATTAAAAGCAAATATTTTTCCACCGCGGGATCGAAGTCCAAGACTCATGGAGGACTTCCACAACGCTCGGTGCTCAAAACACATAACAATAGGAATGGATTAATTTTCACTGATGTTTGGAGATAAAAACTAGATCCTTAATTTTATTTGAGGAACAATTTAAACTGTGCATATTTTCGGAGTAACTCTAATCAAACAGTGGTAGATGTTAGGCCGATTCAACTTGAACCGGCCCAGCCGGCTTACAGGAGGCGGACAAGTGCCGCCTCCCTTCCTTCTTGCCACCCCAAACTAGTGGGCCCCACTAAGAGAAAATCAAAGAGAGAGGGTTGGGCGGCTAGGGTTAGAGGGAAAATTTTGAATTAAGGATGTTTGAATTAATGTATTAATAGTATGGCTTGTTTAGGGTTTAGGGTTATGCATGATTTGAGTTGTACTCTTGGAGTCTCCTTGATGTCTTGGACTCTAGATTCACAATCTAGAGATTGGGAGAGACGATCCTCTTCTCGAATTGAGGATTAATTGTATCTTGCTTGGAGTTTGTTTTATTTTGATTCTACCATTGCAATCTATCATTCTTAGATTGATTTTATCCAGATTTTTCTTATTTTCTTGCTGTTTTGGGCCAATTATTGCAAGGATTGCTTGCAAACTCAAGTATTTCCTCTTGAATTACTTGCGAACTCAAGTATTTCCTATCAGTAGAATCTTGAAAAGAAAAGGTATTGACAAAGGCAGCCTGAAATACTTCCTTCGGGCACCAAAATAGGTACAGAATTACATACAAAATTACTGAGTTAAACAAATGCAGGGAATTATAGCATTCTTATAAGATATTTGCACTCAACTTCCAAAATAAAGCCTTGCCGTAGGTCTCATACTGCAGGAGTAATCCAATAGAAGACAAATTATACTGTGGTTCTAGTTGCATTAGTCATCGTACATGCCAAAAAGGTTCCTATTCCCCACCAAAATATGGACAATGAAAATTAGTTTATTCTGAAGGAAAGCCTACGCTCAACCAACTTTGAGGTTTTTGAAAACTTAGAGTAGAGAAGGTTGCATACATTTTTCAATAAAGAGCCTAAATGAACATAACCTGCCAAGGTATAAATAAATCATCACCGCTCAGTATCTATAGAGCAACCTAAATGAACACTAACACTCCATCTCAAATTAAAGCAAATATATCCATTAGCTCCAGCTTTTTACGTGATTGAGAAAATGGAAGAGATCTCATAGCTTTCGTAAAATACTCAACAGCTTGCTCGTAATAAAATCCTGAATGAAATGAAAATCAACTTCAATATATTTGATTATTTCATAAATTATAAGGATCAATTGAGAATCATAGTTTGAAATCATAAGTTGTATAACAACAAAATTAAATTCTCCTAAAAGAATTTTTACCCACATCATTTTACATGCATTATAGACCATAACTTTATATTTGGCAACAAAATCGAAATCCCAACAATTTGCTTCTTAATGTTACAAGTAACAATGTTACCTACAATAAAAAATACAATACTCAAAAGGTTGAATTCTTGCCTTCAACATTTGACCCAATGGGTATATCAGAATACTTATATGCTTAAATGCTCCATTCTAATATATATTAACCATTTTTTCAAAGAAACTTTTTGATGTACCAATGTACCTTAAAGCCAACCATCATCACAATGTTTCTTTTATAATTTGTATGTGTTGACTCACCGCACTAATAGTGAATGAAATATTAGACCTAGTGCAAATCAAGTAAATTGATTTTCTTACCAATCATTGATATTGAGATGAATAAGGATTCCTCGCTATACGAAAGTAGTTTGAGCATTCATAAGAGTATCAACAAATTTGTATAAAAATTAGTAGCACATTTCCTCCGAAAAAATTAAACCCTTTTTTATGTTGGTAAGTTCAACTCCAAAAAAGAATTTGAACCATCATGGATCTTAAGTAATTAAAAAATTCATTAGTAGGGTTTTATCAAAAGAAAACTTATTAATCACTACTAGTAAAAATTAATCAAGATACATAGTCAATACTATAGTTCTTGAAGATGTATGTAGGAGAGCGAAAAGCGTATCTCGGCAAAAACTTGCAGAATTTTTCAAACTAAATATGTTGGGTTTAAGCTCATGAATGGTCTTTTTGAATAGGCATGTGATCCTCATCTTAAATAACATTACCAAGTGGTTGCTTCATATTAATTGTGTCATTCTGTTAGACAACACTTGAAGAACTCAAGTGAAACCTAACGCACTTGACAAAAACAATGAGAAATCTCCACAAATTCAACGAAAAATCAGGTAAAAACAAAAATTTTATTGCAAGAACACAAACTAACGGAAGAAAATAGCAAGATACAATTGATACTCTATTCGAGAGGAGGATCTTTCCCTCTCAAATCTCTAGACGCTGCTAGAGCCCAAAGAAACTATGAGATCTCAAATATCAGCCAAATTCAAGATGCCCTAACCTTAGAAAAACAAACTAATTAATGCATACAATCCAAAAAAGAAATATCTAAACAGTCCCTACATTCAAATTTTCCTCCTAACTTCCTCAAAAATCATTCGTAAGATGCTCTATTGACTGAAGTGGTTTGGTCGACACGTATAGGGGGGCGGAACTCTTCTGCCTCTGTCCGCCTAAGCCAATCCCGAGTGGACAGACTGGGCCAATTTAAACACATTCAAGTCGCCATAAAAGAAAGGCATTGCTCGCATCTACTTTGCAGCAAAGACCATCCTTGATCGATGGCCACGAATAGGAGATTCGAGCAAAGTTGAGTCAAGCAACTAGAGAGAAGCTGACAAAATAATCCATACTATAATTTTTTTGGACCCTTTAACAACCACCCAATCTTTATAATAATCGAGCAAGTTTATCAAAATAAGAAAAATGAGTTTGTCGAGAAGATGTAGATATTGAGGATGATCTTCATAGTTCTCGAAAATGTTAATTTACCATAAGAGAATTAACAGCTTACACCTAAAAAGACTAATGTATTTCTTTGAGAAAGAGAAATGTCTTCCTTTTATATGTAAACTTGATGCCAAAATAAGGATTTTGACACCCAAATCTTTGAAAAAAAAATTACCTTCTACAAATATTATTTTATTTCAATGATGCTCGATATATATATGACTTTCATTGAGAAGTACGTTATCAACATATAAAACCAGAGTCACTATGCCAAGGAAGAGTATAGAATAAAGATAGAATGATCACTCATAGTATTTCATAATAATGTCAACAAATTATTTTATAAAAAATTTCAAACCAAATATGAGGATTTTTTTTCCCAATCCAAATATAGCTTTCAAAAGCTTTACAAGTTTATCTCCTCCTTAACAACAGATCCAAGAGATTGCTCCATATGAACTAGTTTGATAAAATCCCTATAAAAAGGCATTACTAACAACCATTTAAAATATAATACATCTACATTAATGGCAAATAATTGAAGAGAGCAAACGGAGTTTGTTAAGGCAACCAGTAAAACAATCTCAAAGTTAATAACATGAAGCTGAGTACATCCGTTCACCACCAAGCTAATCTTATAACAATCAATAGAGCTATCATGATGGAACTTAGTGAATACACTTCTATATAAAATAAATTTAACCCTAACATGTGATATAACAAATTCTCAAATAACCATTTTGTTGTCTATAATTTGCTTCCACTTAAGCTCAAAAAAGGCATTTTTATATAGCTTGAAAATAGAAACAATAAACAAGATAAAACAAACCAACGAAAAGAAGAGAGAAAATCAAAAGACATAAAAGATTGTGATGGATGGCAAATGCCTTGGCATTTCCCTTGAGAAGAGAAATTAAAAAAAAAATGTACATCTAATAGCTTAAAGGTAAGTTTATGCAAGTCATAATTGACCAGATGGAAGCTGTTGCAGAAGGAGACAATCAAGACATGCGAGCATAAACTTGAATGAGATGAAAAGAGATAATAGGACATACAAATTTATAATATAATGATCGTAACATTGATAATATTTTTGGGTAGGGAAATAACATTTAAAAAATGCATCAAATGATATGAGGGGATAACTTGGCATAGCCTGGGTGAGGAAATAAACAACAAAACATACACGGTTGAAGAGAAAAAAAAAGGTTAAGGAAAGAGTCCACCCCCACCCCCCCCCCTGCTATTTTTACTATTTGACAAGATTTATTCTAAATTATGCTTAAATCCTCTCAAATCTATTTATGTAAGTTTCTGTAGGATTTAAATTTATCATTTTTATTATTTGGCAGGATATTTATGCTTAAATTTTGCTCTAATCAACCTATTATTTGTTATTAACGATATTTAATATTAATAAATATATTTTTCAAATTATTTTATATTGTGCATCATGTTTAAAATGGTGTGCACTGTGTCGTGCGCTATGCGTCATAGCTCTATGGGAAACTTTGCACCGTGGTGCGCTATTGATAAGTATGTTCAAACCAAACATAAAATAGATAAACCTCTGCATTTGTAGTGCACTCAACCAAATAAATCAAAAATATTTTCAATACATTAAATTTACTTTTCACTGTAATCATTTCACTCTGCATTTTTTTCGCAAAGGTAAATAGCCCCTAATAGAAAAGAATATTTAACAAAATGGAAAGCAAACAATAGAGTAGCATCATTAAAAACAAAAGAGAATGTGATTGATTAGGTAGTATGCAGTAAAATATCATCCTTCCAAAATTGCTGAGGAACATGCATATGAATCATTAAGTTGCAAGCAACGTCAAAAAGATGGTAGTTCTTATTCTCAACTACCCTATTTTGTATATATATATATATATATATGAACATAAGGAATGTTGTATAAACACATTCTCAACATTAAAAGAAAAAAAACAGATTATAATATTATATAAATTCAAGAGCATTATTGTAGTGAGCTTTGATGTGAATAAAAAATTATCACGCATTTTTTGATAGAATTGTCTTAATACAATTAAAACCTCACATCAATATTTTAATAGTAGAACCAAGTAATTTTGGAATGTCATCAAACAAGAAATAAAATAGTAAAAAAATAAGATGGGCAATAACATGACTTGGTCATGCATGTCAGAGTGAATTAACTCAAATGGGGCGCTGCTATATAAACACAAAAAAAAGGAAAAGAGAAAATGAAATTTGCTAAACTCACAAGCATCACATTCAAATTTTAAATAAAGGATGTTAAGAAGTGTGAAATTTCAAAGACAATGAGGGTGATTGCTAGGAATCTAACCTTCACACAACAAAAACAACAATAAAAAAGATAAAACATAGGAGAAATTAGCGAGAAAGATGTTTATTTCAGTACAACAAACCAAGATACAAGTTGATCTACTATTAGAGACGTAAATCGGCTCTCCAAAAATACTAGGTGCTGCTAGGAATAACTCCAGGAAAGACAACAGAAAAATACCAATAGCATGATGAAATAAAACAACCTTCTTAACCCTAATATAAATTTTCTTACTTCCCTCCCAATTCTGAATTCAAATCAGTAGCATTTCCTTAAATAAAATTTTCTAACTCCCTCCCAAATCTAAATTCAAATCAGCCCCCATTTCCCTAAATAAATCTTTCATAACTCGCTCCCAAATATGACTTCAAATCAGTCACCTTTCCCTAAATAAGTTTCATAATTCCCTCCAAATTTTAGTTTTCTATGGTAAGGAATTAAAGGTGGATTTTCCCTTTGAGCCCCTTTTTGCCCACCGACAACCCTAGTGGGGGCCACCGGCTTCGTCAATTCATCGATGACCCATACAATAGTATCGTTGATGACGGAAAATGTAGACAAGACAATGAAATCAGAAACATTGAGATAATAAATATCATTAGCTTAAATGTCTTCATCAATCATTTCCTTCATGCTAAAATCCAAAAAGCCATAATGAGGAGGATATTTTTTATTTAGTTATGAGTTTTTGTTGACAATGCATAGGTCAAAGGTTTAGCCGTCTAACAAGTAATTGGCGGGAGAGGATTCATTATAAGGTATGAAAATAATTGTTGGTGGCCTTCCATATGGGGGAAGTATGCTAGAATATAAGACCCAAGACATGCCAATTGAGACAATTGTAGCAAGCCTTGAGGAAGTTATCTCATGATATGCTAAAACAAATGACTAAGTTTTTTAGAGGAGCCGGTCATAATCTTCTTGAGAGAGAAAAACAAATCAAGAATTTGTAGCACCAAAAGTAACTAAAATGAAGTTTGATGTTGTCATATACTAAGAAGTAAGAAATAATGGGATAACCAAATGTGTTCAAACATTGTTCAGGATAATGATTGGTATGGCTTTAATGGCGGCAAGCTGGGAAGGATTTAACCAAAACATCCTTGATTCCCAACACCACCTTGAGAGCGAACAATCAAGATTGTTTGGTTAGAAGTAGGCAGTTGATGGGTAGAGTTTGGTGACCTAAAAATTTTAGGAGAGAGTGATCACAAAATTAAGAACTATGGAGTCAACCATCAATTGAGACAATGCACCCCACAAAGAAAGATATCATAGAAAATTTTGGCAATAAAAAATTCTTCATTTTGTTTATCTCAAATAATTAGATTAGCAAAGGGAAGGTAATGAAATAATTCGAGTCTGCATATCTTTTTGATGAAAAAGAAGTCTCAAAATATAGCATAAATATGAGATATATTCATTTCTTAAAGTATATGAAGTAAAACTAAACCCACATATTTGACAAAGTCCTAACACAACAATTGTAATAAGAGAAGGTTTAGAACTATTTAGTAACCATATAAAAAAAAGTATAATCGAATGCTTAACACTTTTAAAACCTGATAGTATCAAAGCTATCTGGAGGTGACACATTAATGTGATGGAATTTCTCATGAGAACAAACAAGGAAACAAAAGGTCCTCGATCAAATGAGATAAATAGTACTAGCGAAAAGATGAATTACTCTTTCAAATAAGTGTGAGAAGACATGACACCATTTGAGGAGAAAGAAGATTCATGCAACATAAGTTGTGCAAGTCACAAGTTTCTTAAGCCCTAAGCATTCAAACTTGTATGGTGAGTATGATAATGAAAGTCATAGTGATAGGAAACAAAAGGAAAACAGGAAAATATTTGCTGAAATCAGAAATTCTGCGGATTAACCAAGGAGATTTTTAGGTTTTTATGGATGAAAACACAAGAAAAACACTATGGATTGGTAGGAGATGAAAAGAAATAGCAAAATACTAACGATCGTCTATTCAAAAGGAGGATCAATCTCTCTAAAACTTTCTAGACGCCGCTAGAGCCCAAGACAACAAAGAGAACTTTTGAAATTACAAGTAGTTGGGCGACATGGAGAAATTAAAAAATTGGTGATTACCTATCATAATAAAAAGGGCATCTAAATCTACAACTTAGGATGTACCAACAAAGGAAATTGTAGCAAATCAAGAAAATAGATGGCATAAGATGTTGAAAAAGATGTTTGTGAGTGCTGAAGAAATCCATCAAAATCTTTTTTGTAAAATAATAATTGATCTAGAGTGAGAAGCATTAGTAATAGGCACAATTTGATATTATGTACAAAAATAATAAGCAAAACGAGGCAATCGAATTGCTATCAACATTCAGAAGGATAATTAGTGGTTCAACTATAATAAAGAGAGGGTAAGAAACTATGCTTTAGATTACCCCTAGCTATACATTTTGCAGATATAAGTAAAGTTTGTCCTATCACATATTTGAAATTCAGAGTGACTGGCGCTTTTGAAAACATCATCAACAACTTGAAAGTATTTTTGCATTACATTCCGAAATATGTCCGGAAATGGGAAGGTAGCATCACGTGCTCAAGTTTCCACTGGTTCGGAACATATATCATCAAAATGATATAAAAACACAAACACACTTGCAGAATCAACAGCCCAGAAATTTACTCATAAACATCGGATCAGCCAGCAAAAGAAGAATTTATTGTCTCCTTGCTCGCAGTACAAGCTGTATCATTCCAGTACAAATCTAAAACTCACCAAGGTCTTCAACTCATACTTAATCAAAACTCACTAGAGACCATCCACCCGAGCACAGTAACCAGCAAATCACAACATATAGAAAATCCCCAGGCATGGGCAATTTCAATGACCTGCCACATTTCGAATGCAAGCAAAATAATCTCCTACATAGCAAATGCAGCCAATTTGACCGCGTTTGTTCTGTGGAAAGAAAACTCCATAAAACTGAAATCACTCATCACCATATATCATTTATCGTTCCTTCCAACACGATACACATGACCTCCAGTGCACAAACATATGAACAGGAACGTATTCATGCCCTAAAATGACCGTCCTAATCGGTTCAACCAGGCTAAAAACAAACACAGCATCAATAGAAATCGCACAGAACCGGCATAAGAAAAAAAAAAACACAGCGAATGATATCCGCACCGTCCGTAAGAGGCACTAGACACTCGTAGGAGATCTCAAACTGGAAAGGGTTGAGGAATGCCGCCGGATTGTCGAGAACTGCCACGTTAGTTATGTTCACTGCACTCATGACCGAGACCTTCGATCGAGCAAAACCCTAGACTCTGTCGAACGTCGGGTAAAGGAAAAGATTGGCAGCTTAATTACATGGGATCAGAAGGCGGGAAGAGGAGAGGAAAAGGAGGGATCTTTTTGGGACCCTAGCGAAAGGCGGTCGCCTGTATTTTGGATTTTAAATTCTGCCGCTCCCAGCGACCCCGGTGTCGGTGAATTGCTTGTGAATTTACCAAATTGATTGTAGGAAGCCTCGAGTAAAAAATCTGGGTTTAATAGGAGATATGTACACATTTATTTATTTGGATACTATCAAAATAATCGTAAAATTTTTTGGTGCATTAATATTTATAGCGAAAAGAGAGTTTAATTTTTTTTTTTATTATTTTAGAAGGCCGATAGAAGTTTTTGATGATTAGAGGAATTGTGGTGATTGAAAGATCGTATTCTAAAAAAATATATATCAAAATAATATCATAGTAACCAATAATGCTCAGAAGATAATAATGATTGTAGGCTAAGCGACGGTCGTAGAATGACCATTATTTAGTAGCAGTAGTAGTTAGAGGTCTGAAGTCAAGCTATTGTAGTTATAGGAACATTACTCCTATGATGACACTCTAATCTTCCCTCGAAAAACTAGTCAACCATCCTTGTCTAACATATTGGGTTTGAAGGGCCATGGTTCTCTAATTTTTCCGGCATAAAGGGTGGTAAAATTATCCGATAGAAATTTAAAAATTGCTGGAGGCAATCAAAACTCTTAGGCTTCGTTTGGGATGACTTTCTTATTGCTTCTTAAAACAGCTTTTTAGTACAACAAATAAAATTTTCATGCTAAAAAGCAACTTTAAGAAGAAATAAGAAAACCGTCTCAAACAAAGCCTTAATCTTCCTTTAAGAAAGGGGTTGATTGTCCTCCCCAGACATATCGAGTTCAGAGGTAATTAGTACTTTCAATCTTTACAACAACATTTCATTCTTCCCTTTAAAATGGTGTTAATTTTTCTCATCGATCAAATCAAATTTGGAGGCAATAAAAACTTCTTAGTCCCAAAGATGAACTTTGATCTTCCCTCGAAAAGGCTTTGATTATCCTTATCAGTTACCAAGCACATTAGATTCAAAGACCGTTAAAGACTTTCACTCTCTTATGATGAGACCCTAATATTCTCTTGAACTAGGTTTTCACCAACCTCATTTGATTGGCCAATTTTGAAGGTATACAAAATCCGAACAAAACCCAATTTTGCACTTCTCAAAATTTATACTCTAACATGCATGAATTGGCATTGGCTCTAATGCATTATAATCATTTGAGAAGCGATGCAGCTGAGAAAAAAAATTTTTTTTTTGAAATATTATAATAATTCTCAAAGGATAAAAGACAGCTGAGGGAAAAGATACAAATTTTACAAAAATCAAATATATCCTCTTTTATTAAGACACAACCTCCTTGGACAAAAAAGATAAAATTAGTTTCTGCATGAGTTGGGACGTCAACTTCGCATTGGAAGATATGAAATTTCACGGAAGTCTTAACGGATCCATGCTATGCGGGGAGAAATTATTCTGTGTGATCATCGAGCGGTCCATAGACGAATCAGAACGCACCATGTCAACCAATACTGAGGGGTACATAACAGCGGTACACAACAAAAAAATGACGTAATATTTTCTCATTCGATTCTGGACGCCATTTGGCGACTGCACAGAATAATTTTTCCTATGTGGGAGCATGGAGTCTAGAGAAGATGGGTCGAATAGCAGATTTAAAATTTTCATAAAACATTTTCTCTGAAAACTTCTCTGCACGTTTTCTTGCAGTTGCCGCTATTTCAAGCCTTTCTGCTTCTTTCAGCCTCAGGACTTTGAGAATGGCATCAGCATATTCTTCTTTGTTTGAGGCCAGAAATCCTGATGGCTTTCCATCTTCTTCAAGAATGATGTCCATTCTTGGCCCTGCTGAATTATGAGCTGCAAAATTGAGAGATCACATTTCAAGAACAAATTTGTGTTAGGAGCTTCTGATGCATTTTTTCGTATCCAGCAAAGCGCAACATGATAAAAAATAACATTTAGGCTTCGCTTGTGACAGCTTTTTTGCTGCTTTCTAAAACAATTTAAAAAAATTATTTTAGAAAGCACTAAAAAAGCAATCCTAAATGAAGTCTTAATCAGAAATACAAAACAGGAAGATTTTGCTATGATTAACTATGAGTTCAAGTGCCATTTTATTGCATAGAACAGTTGCTTGTAGTTTTGACATAATTTATTTGTATTTTTGGTCAAATGTATTTCTATTTTGATCATTTGTCTAACACTATTGTACTTTAAAAATATTTCAGGAGCTCCTCCACATAAAAGCATCAAGAGCTCCCAATGCCCTTTTTTCCCAAATTTCGGTACAACAAAGAAACATTTTATGTAACCATAAAATAAGGTTGAAAAACAATCTAAATGGTGTCCCTGAGGGTAAGACTGATTCCACTTTTTTTTTTTTTGGGGGGGGGGGGGGATTCCCCTTTTTTTTTTTTTTTGGTGGGAATTTTTGGGGCCTAAGCCCGTATCATTGCTAGTTTTTCACGAGAGAAAAGAAAGCTAACCCCAATGGCAAGAAACAAAAACCAAAAGGGGGAGGCAGCAACTATCGGACAGGTACAGCAAAGAAAAACCTGTAAGGAATCAAAAACAGAACCAGCATACAAGAGCAAGCAAAGGGAAGAAGAACCCAAAAAGGACTCAGGCTGCAGCCAACATTTAGGCTCATACAAAATTCATCAAGAGCGATGCAGAAGCCCCTGTGGTTGCCAGCACGACCATCCAAGGAGATAATCATATAGCAGCAGTCATCATCGTCCTTCAAAAAAACCATTTCAGCGGCGGCCCCTGGTTGCCGTGAAGGCCATCCAGGTACAATGTAGACCCAGCAAATCCACAGAGCATCACCAGAAACAGAAACAACAGCCCTATCCAAAAGCAAGTCATCAAGATTACACCACCAATCCAGGAAAAAAAGAGGCAACCAGCAGCGTCCAAGGGCCAAAAAAGCAGCCCACACCAAAACCTCAAGCAAGATGGTGCCTAAATTTATAGCCATTCTTCCAGGATTTTGTTTTGAAGAAAACCGCTCTTTTAATCTTTTTGGCAATTGTAGTTTGGCAATCAAAAGTTTTACCAAAAAGTCTATCATTTCTAGCACGCCAAATAAAATAGATGGAGACACTAATAAGAAGGTAGAAGAAACGTTTCAGCTCTCTTTCCACCTCCAATTCCTCAATAAAATTATAGGCTTGGTGAAGGTTAGGCGACAAAAGGAAAGCATGACCACAGGGAATGAGCCGTTTAAGAATGTCAAAAGTGTAGTGGCACTCAAAGTAAAGATGCGAGTGAGATTCCATATCCAAGTTACAGAATTTGCAAGATGCTTCCGCCAATAAACCCTTCTTAAGGAGTGCCTCAGCAGTTTTTAAACCAGATTTGAAGGCTAACCAAGCATAAGTAGCAAATTTGAGTGCATAGCCCTTGTGACAAACAAAAGAGTGCCAGTTAACCTTAGGGTGGTGAGAGAAAAACTGTTTAGCAAAGCTTTAAGTATCCGGTTTATCAGAACCCAACCAGAGAGCACCAGAGTTCAAATCAGCAATAGTATCAGCTGGATAGCATGAGCCAGAGCAGTGGGGGCAGAGGGAGGTAAAGCCCAGGCCCCATTATGTATAAAATTCCTAACTTGCCAAAGGGAAGCATCCAGATAGGCAGGTTGGTAAGACTGTGAGCCCCACATATCCATAATAGATCGACCATTACAACATGGGTCCCAAAGAAAAGATAAGGAGCTATTAGCATGAACTTTGAGTGTGATGTTATTCCTGATTTTAGTGGCCACAGGGCACAGAAATTTCCAGTAAATAGGGATACGAGAATTGTGAGTAGACCACAGAGAGTGGTAGTTCCCTTTCCACCAAGTGAAGAGCAGGTTATTGGAATGGAGAAATCTCCATATGACAGAACACCCATAAGCGTGGTAGAGGGAGTCTATGGTAGGAAGACCAATTCCCCCACAATCCTTAGGTAAGCAGGTTATCTTTCCAAGCCACTAGGTGAATCTTCCTTTCATTAATATCACGTGAAAAAAGGAACCTGGAACAGGCTCTATTTATAAGTTTACAGCACCCTTTGGGTACGATGGATCCTCTTATCCAGTATGCAAGGGTATAAAAAATAGTGCATCTCAGAAATTGCAGCCTGCCTGCCAGAGACAGAGATTTGGCCTTCCAGCCATCAAGGGCCCCAAGAACTTAGTAATAAGGGGTTGAAAATCAGCCACATGGATCTTCTTGGTATGAATGGGAAGACCAAGGTATTTTAAGGGACCTTGGGATCCCTGAATATTAAGAATATTACAAATAGAGGATGCAAAATTACAGCAATTAGAGAAAAGAATAGAGCTTTTCTCCACATTAGTGTGCAGGTTGGACACCTCAGAAAACTGATGCAGGATGTTTTTGAGAGTGAGCATTATCCAAATTAGCTTTGCCAAAAACAAGTCGTCAGCATATAAAAGGTGAGTGAAGGAGGTGTTACCAACAGAAAAACTCAGAAATTCCTTCTTAGAAACAGCTTCCTCAAAGCAGGAAGAGAGTCCATCCATCACAATCGAGTAGATATAAGGAGAGAGGGGGCAACCTTGCCTAAGCCCAAAAGAAGAGTTAAAGCAGCCTTCTAAAGCACCATTAATAGCCACAGAGAAATGAATATCAGTAATGCACCCTTTGATCCAAGAGATGAACTGAGGGGGGAAGACTTTATCTAGAAAGCTAGCAAGGATAAATTCTCTAGAAACAGAGTCAAAAGCTTTTTCTATGTCAAATTTGGCGCAGAAAAATTTCTCCTTAGCACTCAAATTAAACTTACCCAAAATGTTAGAAGCCAAGAGGATATTGTCAGAGATAATCCTATGTTTAATGAACCCAGTTTGACTAGGGGTGAATGATATGAGGCATAACATCTCTCATTCTGTTAGCAAGGATCTTGGCGATTATCTTGTAGAAGGTGTTGCAAAGGCCAATTGGTCTATAATCAGTCACCTTGGAAGCATGAGGGTGTTTGGGAATCAAAGCCACAGCAGTGGCCTTAGTATGTTTAGGCATAAACCCATTGGAGAAGTAAGACAGCACAACTTCACAGAGTTGGTTGCCAATCACATTCCAAGTCTTTTGGTAGAAATCAAATGTAAAACCATCGGGCCCAGGAGCAGCATTCGGAGCTGAAGTGAAGACAACATTTTTAATCTCCTCAACAGTAATGGGGGCAACATGGGAAAGAGTGAGGTGCGCAGGAATAGAAGCCCCAACCGGAACAGAGGCATAGGCATGGGAAAAGTGAACATATTTATTAAACAGATCCTTGTAATGATTGATAAATTCCTTGTTGATATCCATGGGGGACGTGAGAACCATGCCATTGGAGGTTAAGCTATCAATCACATTGGCATTGTGCCTATGATTGATTTTCGAGGAACTTAAAATCATCTTCACCAGAGGTAAGACATTTAACTTTACCCCGCTGAATAATCCAGTCTGACCAAAGGTTGAGATTATCAGAGAGCTTGAAATTGGTTTCTTTGAGAGCTTCGTTCAACACAAGGCCAGTAGGATTCAGTTGGATTTGGGCAAGTTGTTCATTTTGAGAAAACTTGAGAAGGTCAATGTCCTTCAACAGGGAGTTGGAGGAAGCACATCTCTTGGGTTTAATGAGATTCTTGAGAGCCTTGAGTTTGTAATAGAAAGAGCAGATATGGCAACCATAGGTCGGTTGGGAGAAAATGGTCAAAATCCCATCCCATAATTCTGGTTTAATGCCCATCTCTTGGTTTTAATGAGCTTGAAATTGGTTTCTCCCCACATAGCATTGATCCGTTAAGACTTCCGTGAAATTTCATATCTTCCAATGCGAAGTCCACGTCCCAACTCATGCAGAAACTAATTTTATCTTTCCACTATTTTTTTAGTACTTGATATTACGGTATTTTAAGAGAAATTCATCCCTTATATCAAAAGTGAACCGCATGGCGGCTATGGGGGTTGATTGCATGAATCCACATCCCTCCAATACCGTGATTGTGCGCTCACATGAGAAGTTTGAACATGCTAGCCCCAAAAAGTTCATTAAACATTTCAAACCAGTCAATTAAGGTTTCGTTTGGGACCGCTTTTTTATTGCCTCTTAAAGCATCTTTTTAGTACAAAATCTAGAAAGTTGCATTAAGAAGCGGTAAAAAAACCATCCCAAACGAAGCCTAAGGCATTGTTTAATACAATTGAATGTTGTGCTTTTATTTCGTTATATAAAATAAAATCAACATACACTAGTTCTATAAGACAAAATTATCATGAAATTATAAAGAAGGTGCTCATGCAAAATAGTGATTTTTTCAGCATGGATTTCATATAAATCAAAAGAATTGTTGAAAAAGGAACAGAACCAAAACTAAATGAAGCTGTTATACTGCCATAATAAAAAAAGATAGCCAGAATTACCGATTGGGATAGCCCCTGCTGCCATATACTCCACCACACTGATGCCAAAATGTTCATCTACCATGGAATGAAGCCCAGCAATAGCGTTTCCCAATAGCTGCACTAATTCGCTGATGGCATATGGTAATCGCAAAGAAGAACAGCAAAAAATAAAAATCAGAACAGAAGGGAGGATAAACACACAAGTTATAACTGATTGTCAAGTTATAAAAATCACACATATATATATATATATATATATATACCCTATTTCGGTTGGGTTACATCAAGGATCAGCCTTAAGCCCATATCTTTTTGCTTTAGTCTTGGATGTTCTCACTAGACATTTGCAAGAGGATGTACCTTGGTGTATGTTTTTTGCTGATGATATTCTTCTTGTTGATAAGACTAGAGAGGGAGTTGAAGGTAAACTTGAATTATGGAGGTCAACCTTAGAGTCTAAAGGTTTTCGCTTGAGTAGATCTAAAACGGAATATATGGAGTGTAATTTTAGTAGTAATAGTCCTAGTGAGGGGATTGTGACTTTGGGCGATCAAGTCATTAATAAGAGTACACGTTTTAGGTATCTTGGATCTATTGTTCAGAGTGATGGTGAAATAGATGGGGATATTATCAGCAGAATTCAAGTTGGATGGTTGAAGTGGCGGAATGCATCGGGCTTGTTATGTGATAGAAATGTACCCCTCAAACTTAAGGGAAAATTCTATAAGATGGTAGTGAGGCCTGCAATGCTTTATGGTGCCGAATGTTGGCCATTAAAAGAGAAGCATAATACTAAGTTAAGTGTGGCAGAGATGAGGATGCTTAGATGGATGAGTGGCTTTACCCTTAGAGATAGGATACGAAATGAGCATATACGTGAAAAGGTTGGAGTAGCTCCAGTAGAAGATAAGATTAGAGAGAGTCGCCTTAGATGGTTTGGTCACATAAAAAGGCGGCCTTCCGACGACCCAGTTAGGAGAGTAGAGGTATTAGATTTGACTTGTGTTAAGAAAGGTAGGGGTAGACCTAAAAAGACTTGGTTAGAAAATATTAGGAATGACCTTTCTTTATTAGATTTAAACGAGAATTTGGCTTTTAATAGGACACAATGGAGAAAAAGGATTCATGTAGCCGACCCCACGTAGTGGGATAAAGGCTTGATGTTGTTGTTGTTGTTGTTGTTGTTGTTGTAATTGTTTGTATGTTTGTATTGTTTTTTTGTGGACTTAGACCTTACTAATCAAAATGAAAGGCTCTTCTCTTTGTAGAGTTATTAAAAGAATACAATTTTCTTAAAATGGTGTAAAGTGATCAAAAGGAAAAGGTGCTTTCCTAGTGCACCACCTTAGGAGGAGGATCTCTACAGCAATATTTTGAAGATAGAAACATTGGTAGATTGATAATTTGATGCTTATTCTTTTCACCTATGATCATCCTCACCGCAAATAAAATTCTTGCTCTATTTATAGTATCATTAGCCAACTGGTATCCATATGAGTATATGACTAATTTATTTCCTGTACATTCTTCAAGTTGTTGTGAGAAGGTTCTTCACCAAAAGATATAGAGGTCAAATTTTAGTATTATTCCTTTTTTTTCCAGTTTTGTATAGTGGCATTCTCATGGAATTAAAAAAGACTACCCAGTTCTCTAAGCTAGCAAACCATCCAATATGGGTCTAATACAGAGACTGAGAATATCAAGTTGATTGAGTGGATCCAATGTCTAACCAATCCAAAAAACAAATGCCATAAATGAACCAAGTAATTGCATTGTTTTTGCTTCTTTAAATCATAATTCTCATCTTCCAAATGTATAGGTTCAACTATATGCATGAAAAATGAATATAATATGCAATACAAACCTGTACTTCACATCCTTGTAGAATTCCACATTCTTTTCCATGCCAAGCTCAGATGCTCTAACTTTCAATTTTTGCAATCTTTCTATGTCCTCCTTATTCCGACAGCTTCCAACAAATTGTAGCTTCGGTTTAGTCATGTCTGGTCCTAGTCTATTGACAGCAAGTGCAAATGCTTCAAGTTGAAGACCATGAGCCTGTCAGAAGAATCAAGTAACAGTGAGATAAATTGATAATTAGTTAGATGTGTTCATAACAGCTCAAAATATCTTAGATAAGTGTCATCAACACACCTTTTCTGGGCGGAACTGGGCAACAGAAACAAGGATAGGTATCCCAGAAGGTCTTTCCAATGGCAACACCTATATAACAACCACAAGGACGTTCCATGAGAGCACATTTCAACAAATCAGACTCCATAGAAAGCTATCTTCAAAGCGGGTACATAAACCCAAAAAAAAAAACTTCTGAATTTCTTCCTAAACGCATAATTATCTTAGGTAACTCCATCAAGATGCTTATTTCAAAACATAACAAAATACACCATCAAGTTGCTTCAAAATAAACTACATTTCTAGATATAGAAAATTTTGTTCGATAAAGAATCAAAACAACACAACAAAAGCAAATAACATCTAAGTCAATTCAAGAGAGGAGCAATTGCGAAAGGCGTTATTGCGTTGCTAGTCAAACAACAACAACATCAAGCCTTTGTCCCACTACGTGGGGTCGGCTACATGAATCCTTTTTCGCCATTGTGTCCTCTTAAAAGTCAAATTCTCATTTAAATCTAATAAAGAAAGATCATTTCTAATATTTTCTAACCAAGTCTTTTTAGGTCTAAAAATAAAACAAGGTCTAAAACACATACCTGAAGGGCAGAAGTATCACAAGGAGGGTACACCCTCTTAATACGTGCAGGAATCTTCCATATCTTCTCAATGTGAGATCTTGTCCAAGAGGAATTTACCATGACAAGATGTGCACAGGATCCCACGAGGCCATACAGCCAACTAAAGAGTATGTAGTAGACAATCTTACAACGAGATAGCCAAATGCTGCCCTAAAAAAAGACTTGTAAGCTGAAAGCTATCTGCAGCAGTGAAAAACAAATGGGTGGAAAGATATATTCAAAAAATAAAGATCATAAAGCAATATATTGCAGGTTAACCATTACAAACCTCCTGCCCAGTATAGATAATAAATGATAATGCAATCAGAGCTAATTAAAGGAACACTATTGACCCATTAAAATCAGTTAGGAGTTGTCACAAAAGACAACATAATAAAGCTTCATATTCTAATAGTTCAAAACAGCAAACAAAATTTCCAAAGATGACATTAATCATAGTGTATCGTTAAGTCAGCATGTTAATGCAGTTAACATACCTTTTAGCCACAAGAACATCATTATTATACATTGAACTGTGTTGACGAACACGAGAGACCATATCTGAGCTGATTGTTGGGTAATGAGTATAACAAATAACTTTGCAACCAAATATCCGAGCAAGCGGATATGTAAAAGCATAGCCGCTGGTGTCAAAATAGTATTGAGGGGTAAATTTACATAAGGCCTCCCAAGAGAGAAAGACAGAACCTAGACTTTGCCCAATCATAGTGAAACGGGGATAGGATTTCTCATCTACCCACTTCCTTTTGTACAAGCGAACAACCTACGTGAATAGCAAACCACTATGAGAAACTGGATTCAGATGACAGGAAAGCAAAGCACATCATGGCATAGTTTGAACAATTTCTTAGGGCATCTCCAACCGAACTCCAAACACATGAATGATATCGCTCGCAAGCTCCAGCTAAACGACAAAAATTCCGGTATTTGGTTGCGGGTGAATAGTGCGACGCCAATATTGGCGTGGCACTGTTCACCAACGTTATTTTTCTGTCTCTACTGGATTTGCTGAAGAAACGCGCGAAATAGGAGAAAGATGGTTACCTTTTGCAAAGGGCGTAAAATGGAGTTCGATTGGAGATGAATCACGCCATTTTTTAGTTTCACTGTATTTTGGAGTGAAAAATGAGATTTTCGGTGGGAGATGCCCTTAGGTAAAAATGAAGCTTTAACTTTCTCCTTTGGTTTAATAAAATGGCAAAAAAAAGTGGCAATTAAGAGATTGAACCATGAAGTTGGAATCAATACATTCTTTACATAACACTATCATGTGACAAAACCAAGCGGCGAAGCTCAAAAATCAATAAAGCAACAAATATTACTAACATAATCTTTATGAAGGATAAATGCATTCCAAATTAGACAAATGTGGCTTAAGCAAAAAACTAATCTTAAAATCTGAAGAAAGCAACAAAACCTTGTCAGATGCTTTCAGGTAAATAAATTACAACGAACTCACCAAACTGGCTAGATATGCCAAGCTCTGAAACAAATAGTGAAGTCATATATATAATTGATACACACAAAAAGATTATCAGATCATCATCAGTAGCCTCATCAAAATTGGTTAGGCCGACCTTACCAATCATGCATTGAAATTCCCTCTGGCTAAGTATCGGATGTAATGTTAACCCTAATTGGATGTAACATTGACACTAATTAATTCTTGCCTTTTGCATACTAAATCTAGCTTGATCTAATAAATATGCATGAACTAAACAACTCTTCGATTATAAAGATTACATTTTTCAAGCACAGAAAGAGTGAAAAAAATAATCGTCGTTCTCTAAAATATATTTTCTATTACAAGCAACCTAATGATGCCTGAATAAAAATAATTTAGAAGTTCAAATAAATGCAACAAGAACTACGAGACATGTGATCCTGTTACACTGCATGAAAGACATCCAAAAATACCACGGATTGCGAAAATCAATCCAATATAAAAAACAGAAGTAAAACATCCACTTTTGAAACCGCTTCAGGGCTTAGTAAGGGGATTACGTACGATAGGCGGGTGAAGGAGGTGGACGCCAAATCTGTCAAGCGCCCTGGCAGTAAGAGTTTCCGGTGAGGCATCATCACCGGTGTAGATGATGCAATCGAGATCGGGGTTCTCATCCTGCACTGCTCTAACAGCGCACCACAGTACGCGTTCCCCGCCGCCTCCGTCGTTCGTGTACGGGTGGAAGAACCCAACAGCACATCGCCGCCGCCGCAGACATGAGATCACAGTACCAACAATGGAAGCAACGATGATGGCGATCGCACTTGATAGAAAGGAGAGTATCCGTATCCAGATCGCCATGGATTGGCTGGCCGGCGAAAGGGAGAAAGCTACCTTCACAGCGAGCGAGTTCCCGTTGTTGCTTCCGATAAAAATGTTGTAACTTCCGACAAAGTAGACGAAGGAGCCGAAGAAGCGACTCGTGCAAATCTCTACTCCTGCGGAACGCAGCCGAACAGCAACAACGATAAAGAAGAGAAAAAGCAAACCTAGGGGCTGTTTGGTATCGGATTTATGTTGGGATTTAAGTCGGCTTTACGCTAAATCCAGCCAAACGGTCTTTGTGCGGGCGTTAATTCGGGATTTACGGCTTAAATCCCGGATTTACTAAATCCCTCGGTTCGGTGGATTTAACGGGATTTTGCCGAATAAGCGCGCGAAAGGGAGAAAGCAACCTTCACAGCTAGCGAGCTCCTGTTCTTGCTTCCGATCAAAATGTCGTAACTTCCGATCGGACAGGAGGTAAAGTCGTAGAAGGAGCGAAGTCGAATAGCCAGGAAGCCGAAGAAGCGACGCGTGCAATCTATACACCACCTGCAGCAACGAAGCCGAGCAGCAAGGACGAAAAGAGAGGATGAAAGGCAAACCTAGACGCCTTATGTTATTATTGATTAACTTAATTAATATAATTTAAATTATTAATAATTAAGTAAACTAATTAAATAATTAATTGTATAGTTAGTGCATAAATTAATTATCTAGATTTAACTTAATTGTATAATTAGTAATTAATATTAATATAATTAGCTTAATTACTATAACTTAATATATATACTTACTCAATCCAAAATCAAATTGGAACTAGGTTAAGACCTCTCAGGTCCTATGTCACAATTCACAAATCGGCAATTCGGCGCCCGATGCTGTTGGCAGCCGCAGGTCGCAATTGTGTGGCCGCTCTGACACGTGCACACCGCCGTATATCCTACTCTGCAACTCGGCGTGAAGCCGCCATGCCACCTCAGGCCCAACCCACGCTGGCTGGCCTTTCTTATTAGGATCGTTCGGTGTTTGCAATTTACATTTTGCATGTTGGGTCCGGATTCACAAATCTGACCCGTTTGCAAAATCAGGTCGGATTAGTGTCAACCTATTTACTATCGGGTAAAGTCCGATTCGATCCGAACCTAACTCGTTGATCCTAACTGACATCCTTACCTTAAACAACTCTAAGTTATATGGTTAACAATATTAATATAATTTAAAATATTAATAATTAGTAAATTAATTAAATAATAAACAATATGCTTAGTGCATAAATTAATTATATAATTTAACCTATTTAAATAGTTAGTTATATAATTAGAATTAAAAGTTACATAATTAACTTAATTAA